>NC_041348.1:31594831-31597331 GCF_004354835.1 Perca flavescens
ACTTCCTACAACTTTCCAAAGTCAGCAGCAGCAGACTCGTATTTCATCTGGCGCTGCATGCTCAGTCTCCACGGTGTTTCCAGGTCACATTTTGGTGCATTGCTGCAGATCTTCAGCCCGTTCACAAACACAGGCAGCCGAACTGTTTCTCATTTAGGAAGGAGATACACAAGCTGGGCCCGAAGCCAGAAGTCCACTTTTGGGGAACTCAACCCTCGTTGTTGTGGCCGGATTTAACGATTGAATACTCAGTTTCATTTTTACTAAAAGAGAGAGACATTCCCTTTTATTTTAAGAAGAATGCACATGATTGATAACCCGCTCTATCTCCTAACTCTTAAAATACTGATGATTGGGCAGTGTCTCTCAGCTTCAGAAACCGATGCACAAATCCCCCTTTAGCGTCTGAAAGGAACGCAACGGGGAGAGAACTAGCTCCACCGAGGCACCGTAAGATGGCGTAGTATTAAGACAGCAGTAGAGAGTAGTATGTAGAGAGACAGCAGTAGAGAGTAGTATGTAGAGAGACAACAGTAAAGAGTAGTATGTAGAGAGACAGCAGTAGAGAGTAGTATGTAGAGAGACAACAGTAGAGAGTAGTATGTAGAGAGACAGCAGTAGAGAGTAGTATGTAGAGAGACAGCAGTAGAGAGTAGTATGTAGAGAGACAACAGTAGAGAGTAGTATGTAGAGAGACAGCAGTAGAGAGTAGTATGTAGAGAGACAACAGTAGAGAGTAGTATGTAGAGAGACAGCAGTAGAGAGTAGTATGTAGAGAGACAACAGTAGAGAGTAGTATGTAGAGAGACAGCAGTAGAGAGTAGTATGTACAGAGTAGTATGTAGAGAGACAGCAGTAGAGAGTAGTATGTAGAGAGACAGCAGTAGAGAGTAGTATGTAGAGAGACAGCAGTAGAGAGACAGCAGTAGAGAGTAGTATGTAGAGAGACAGCAGTAGAGAGTAGTATGTAGAGACAACAGTAGGGAGTAGTATGTAGAGAGACAGCAGTAGAGAGTAGTATGTAGAGAGACAGCAGTAGAGAGTAGTATGTAGAGAGACAGCAGTAGAGAGACAGCAGTGGAGAGTAGTATGTAGAGACAACAGTAGAGAGTAGTATGTAGAGAGACAGCAGTAGAGAGTAGTATGTAGAGAGACAGCAGTAGGGAGTAGTATGTAGAGAGACAGCAGTAGAGAGTAGTATGTAGAAAGACAGCAGTAGAGAGTAGTATGTAGAGAGACAGCAGTAGAGAGACAGCAGTAGAGAGTAGTATGTAGAGACAACAGTAGAGAGTAGTATGTAGAGAGACAGCAGTAGAGAGTAGTATGTAGAGAGACAGCAGTAGGGAGTAGTATGTAGAGAGACAACAGTAGAGAGTAGTATGTAGAGAGACAACAGTAGAGAGACAGCAGTAGAGAGACAGCAGTAGAGAGTAGTATGTAGAGAGACAGCAGTAGAGAGTAGTATGTAGAGAGACAGCAGTAGAGAGTAGTATGTAGAGAGACAACAGTAGAGAGACAGCAGTAGAAAGTAGTATGTAGAGAGACAACAGTAGAGAGACAGCAGTAGAGAGTAGTATGTAGAGAGACAGCAGTAGGGAGTAGTATGTAGAGAGACAACAGTAGAGAGACAGCAGTAGGGAGTAGTATGTAGAGAGACAACAGTAGAGAGACAGCAGTAGAGAGTAGTATGTAGAGAGACAGCAGTAGGGAGTAGTATGTAGAGAGACAACAGTAGAGAGACAGCAGTAGAGAGTAGTATGTAGAGAGACAACAGTAGAGAGACAGCAGTAGAGAGTAGTATGTAGAGAGACAACAGTAGAGAGACAGCAGTAGAGAGTAGTATGTAGAGAGACAGCAGTAGGGAGTAGTATGTAGAGAGACAACAGTAGAGAGACAGCAGTAGGGAGTAGTATGTAGAGAGACAACAGTAGAGAGACAGCAGTAGAGAGTAGTATGTAGAGAGACAACAGTAGAGAGACAGCACTAGAGAGTAGTATGTAGAGAGACAGCAGTAGGGAGTAGTATGTAGAGAGACAACAGTAGAGAGACAGCAGTAGGGAGTAGTATGTAGAGAGACAACAGTAGAGAGACAGCAGTAGAGAGTAGTATGTAGAGAGACAACAGTAGAGAGACAGCAGTAGGGAGTAGTATGTAGAGAGACAACAGTAGAGAGACAGCAGTAGAGAGTAGTATGAAGAGAGACAACAGTAGAGAGACAGCAGTAGAGAGACAGCAGTAGAGAGTAGTATGTAGAGAGACAGCAGTAGAGAGACAGCAGAAGAGAGTAGTATGTAGAGAGACAACAGTAGAGAGTAGTATGTAGAGAGACAGCAGTAGAGAGTAGTATGTAGAGAGACAGCAGTAGAGAGTAGTATGTAGAGAGACAGCAGTAGAGAGTAGTATGTAGAGAGACAGCAGAAGAGAGTAGTATGTAGAGAGACAGCAGTAGAGAGTAGTATGTAGAGAGACAGCAGTAGAGAGTAGTATGTAGAGAGACAGC
>NC_041348.1:31602331-31607331 GCF_004354835.1 Perca flavescens
GGTGGGGTCTCCCCTAGCTGTAGATAGGGGGGGTCTCCTCTAGCTGTAGATAGGGGGGTCTCCCCTAGCTGTAGATAGGGGGGTCTCCCCTAGCTGTAGATAGGTGGGGTCTCCCCTAGCTGTAGATAGGGGGGTCTCCCCTAGCTGTAGATAGGTGGGGTCTCCCTAGCTGTAGATAGGTGGGGTCTCCCTAGCTGTAGATAGGTGGGGTCTCCCCTAGCTGTAGATAGGGGGGTCTCCTCTAGCTGTAGATAGGTGAGGTCTCCTCTAGCTGTAGATAGGTGGGGTCTCCTCTAGCTGTAGATAGGTGGGGTCTCCTCTAGCTGTAGATAGGTGGGGTCTCCTCTAGCTGTAGATAAGTGGGGTCTCCTCTAGCTGTAGATAGATGGGTGGGGTCTCCTCTAGCTGTAGATAGGTGGGGTCTCCCCTAGCTGTAGATAAGTGGGGTCTCCTCTAGCTGTAGATAGGGGGGTCTCCCTAGCTGTAGATAGGTGGGGTCTCCCTCTGTAGCTGTAGATAGGTGGGGTCTCCTCTAGCTGTAGATAGGTGGGGTCTCCTCTAGCTGTAGATATGGGTGGGGTCTCCCCTAGCTGTAGATAGGTGGGGTCTCCCCCTAGCTGTAGATAGGTGGGGTCTCCCCTAGCTGTAGATAGGTGGGGTCTCCCCCTAGCTGTAGATAGGTGGGGTCTCCCCTAGCTGTAGATAGGTGGGGTCTCCTCTAGCTGTAGATAGGTGGGGTCTCCTCTAGCTGTAGATAGGTGGGGTCTCCTCTAGCTGTAGATAGGTGGGGTCTCCCCTAGCTGTAGATAGGTGGGGTCTCCCCTAGCTGTAGGGGTGGGGTCTCCTCTAGCTGTAGATAGGTGGGGTCTCCTCTAGCTGTAGATAGGTAGGGTCTCCTCTAGCTGTAGATAGGTGGGGTCTCCTCTAGCTGTAGATAGGTGGGGTCTCCCCTAGCTGTAGATAGGGGGTCCCCTCCTCTAGCTGTAGATAGGTGGGGTCTCCCCTAGCTGTAGATAGGGGGGTCTCCTCTAGCTGTAGATAGGTGGGGTCTCCCCTAGCTGTAGATAGGTGGGGTCTCCTCTAGCTGTAGATAGGTGGGGTCTCCCCTAGCTGTAGATAGGGGGGGTCTCCCCTAGCTGTAGATAGGTGAGGTCTCCTCTAGCTGTAGATAGGTGGGGTCTCCTCTAGCTGTAGATAGGTGAGGTCTCCTCTAGCTGTAGATAGGTGGGGTCTCCTCTAGCTGTAGATAAGTGGGGTCTCCTCTAGCTGTAGATAGGTGGGGTCTCCTCTAGCTGTAGATAGGTGAGGTCTCCTCTAGCTGTAGATAAGTGGGGTCTCCCCTAGCTGTAGGGGTCTCCTCTAGCTGTAGATAGGTGGGGTCTCCTCTAGCTGTAGATAGGTGGGGTCTCCCCTAGCTGTAGATAGGTGGGGTCTCCTCTAGCTGTAGATAGGTGGGGTCTCCCCTAGCTGTAGATAGGTGGGGTCTCCCCTAGCTGTAGGGGTCTCCTCTAGCTGTAGATAGGTGGGGTCTCCCCTAGCTGTAGGGGTCTCCTCTAGCTGTAGATAGGTGGGGTCTCCTCTAGCTGTAGATAGGTGGGGTCTCCCCTAGCTGTAGATAGGTGGGGTCTCCTCTAGCTGTAGATAGGTGGGGTCTCCCCTAGCTGTAGATAGGTGGGGTCTCCTCTAGCTGTAGATAGGTGGGGTCTCCTCTAGCTGTAGATAGGTGGGGTCTCCCCTAGCTGTAGATAGGTGGGGTCTCCTCTGGCTGTAGATAGGTGGGGTCTCCCCTAGCTGTAGATAGGTGGGGTCTCCTCTAGCTGTAGATAGGTGGGGTCTCCTCTAGCTGTAGATAGGTGGGGTCTCCCCTAGCTGTAGATAGGTGGGGTCTCCTCTAGCTGTAGATAGGTGGGGTCTCCCCTAGCCTATTTTTTGTGCATGCATTGTTTTAGTCCGGTGCAACACCGACAGCGCCGCCGCTAGTTAGCTTAGCTTAGTGAATTGAGTCCTATGTTGCCGGTTAGCATGTTGTGAGTAAAAGTGAGCCAACAAAAGACCAAAAAACAACCTAATTACTTGCACTAAGACAAAAAAATGCGTTGGACCAAATATCTAGAGCCAGGGGAGACTGTGATAAGCATTATTTCACCAACCTGATAATCGGCCGTCTGACAGTCTGGCGTGGTCGGTGACTCGAGTCTGTTTTGTGCCGTCGTCCGTCGGCTTTCATTTTAGCCGACCTGACTTGCTGAGTCGTAGGGCGGGCAGTCGGGACTCAACGACCAATCTGATTGGTGGAGAGTGAAGTGTATTAACACCCTATTTTATTGACCATTCTATATAACTTGTATTTAAGCTTTATATGACTGACAGGAGAACTCAGATGAACTTTACTCAACTTTCAGAGGACACTTCTCGGGAAACATCTGGAATGGGTTATCAATGGGGCCCCAAGATAGAGAAAGAAGGCCAGTTGGCTTGTAGCCATTGGTCAAATTATTGTTTCCTCCCCCATCTATGTTACACACATTTTAGATATATACGGATTTCCAACAAAGAACCTCAGAGGATCATTCAGAGAATCATGGTGAGGTCCTCGCCGGGCTCTTCGGAGCTTGTAAATTGATGCTGAATTCTTTGATGTAAATAAACCTTTTATAATCAAGAAACAGCGTTAGCGGATTCCTCTCAACACAACATTACAGCATCGCTACCAAATACACCACAAAATCTAAACCGGGAGCAGCCAGACCCTTGTGACGCATTCATCCAATCAGCTGCCAGTTTTCATTTTTTGGCCGACAATATGTATTTGTAAGCAAAGCTGAGAAAATAATGAGTGACCCCTCCCATTCGTTACATAGCAAATTTCAGTTCAGTTCAAGTTTATTGTCATATGCGTATTAATTCAAGTCAATTCAATTGAATTCAATTTTTATTTATAGTATCAAATCATAACAAGAGTTATCTCGAGACACTTTACAGATAGAGTAGGTCTAGACCACACTCTATACTTTACAAAGCCCCAACAATTCCAACAATTACAGTAATTCCCTCAAGAGCAAGCAGTGCGACAGTGGCGAGGAAAAACTCCCTCTTGGGAAGAAACCTCGGACAGACCCAGGCTCTTGGTAGGCGGTGTCTGACGGGCCGGTTGGGGGTGTGATGAACAGTGGTGATAATAGTCACATTAATAATGGAACAGTGACTGGATGTAGCGGGAAGCTGCAGGGTTCAGCAGGAAGCTGCAGGGTTCAGCAGGAAGCAGCATGACATTGCAGGGCACCGCTGAGCTCAGCAGGGAGTGCAGTAGGACCACGGCGACAGCTGGAACCAGGATCTTGGTGCCAACGTTCTCCAAGGAAATACGCTGGGGGAAAAAACATAAGGACTCCGGGGAGTAAACTCCCCAGAAGCTAGGATTAGTAACAAGCATTTCTGGGACGGGATACACACAAATAGTAATAGTAAAAGTAATAGAAAGGGAGAGGAGAGAGCAGCTCAGTGTGTCAAAGGAAGGAAGGAAGTCCCCCGGCAGTCTAGAACTATAACAGCGTAACTAAGAGAGACAGGTCAGGTATTAGTACGAAGTACCACAGTAATGAAATACAATGTGCCTTAGCACTCTCTCAGCACCAGTCAATAATAACAACTTTAAAAACATAATAGCATTTAAAAAGATTATAAAATATCCAATATAATAGACATAAGTGACTAAGCCACAGCCCTCCTTCCTGTTGTGCTATCGTTCAATAACCTTATTACCTGGGGGTAAAGACTATCCCAAAAACGATTGTGTGCAGGATGACTAGAATCCTGCAGAATACCTCGTGTCTTCTTAGTGCTGCGTTTCCAGTAAATTTTCTTGGAACGATTCAAGGGGAACCCCGATGATTTTAGATGCTGTCCTGACCACTTTTGTCCTACCCTCAGGGAGGCATTTCAGAGTACCAACAGGAAATAGAAGCATCTTCAAGAAATCCTTGGTCCCCAATGCTGTGAAAGTGCTAAATACCACACACACACACACACACACACTAAATAACACTGGGAACAGTACTAAGAATAGAACGTAGGGCGAGGCAGACTTTCAGGTCGCAGGTTTTATGCACAGCAGGCACTTTACTTATTTACTTTTGTAAATGTAAACTTTTTAAAGTCACTTTTTATGAAATGTAATGTCCCTTGGCTGTCTTGGCTATGTATTGTTGCATTGTTATGTCCTGTCTCCTGTGTATTCTTGTATTTTTGGTGAAACCGAAGAAGATTTTTCACATCTGTGGACAAAACATTTTTCGCATTCGTATTAGCGCCACCTGCTGGCATGGAGACGTATTAATGTCTGACGCACATTGTTTATATGTGTTTATTGGCAGATGTACAGACCAGAATTCCCACAGGACTTTGGTTCATACACAAATAAACAAATCATAGGTTACCTTTGTGTCTTCTGATTGGACACCTTAGTGTCTTCTGTTTAATCACCTTTGAGTCTTCTGATTGGAAACCTTAGTGTCTTCTGATTGGACACCTTAGTGTCTTCTGTTTAATCACCTTTGAGTCTTCTGATTGGAAACCTTTGTGTCTTCTGATTGGACACCTTAGTGTCTTCTGTTTAATCACCTTTGAGTCTTCTGATTGGATGTCTTAGTGTCTTCTGATTGGACGCCTCAGTGTCTTCTGATTGGACAACTTTGCCTCTTCTGACTGGTCACCTTTGTGTCTCCTGATTGGTCGCCTTTGTGTCTTCTGATTGGTCGCCTTTGTGTCTTCTGATTGGTCGCCTTTGTGTCTTCTGATTGGTCGCCTTTGTGTCTTCTGATTGGTCGCCTTTGTGTCTTCTGATTGGACGCCTTTGTGTCTTCTGATTGGTCGCCTTTGTGTCTTCTGATTGGACACCTTTGTGTCTTTTGATTGGACACCTTAGTGTCTTCTGATTAATCACCTTTGAGTCTTCTGATTGGTCACCTTTCTGTCTTCTGATTGGACACCTTTGAGTCTTC
>NC_041348.1:31612331-31624831 GCF_004354835.1 Perca flavescens
GAGGTCATCCAGTCGGTGGTGAACGGAGCAGATGGCTGCATCTTCTGCTTCGGACACGCTAACCTTGGTAAGTACACACACACACACATGCACGCACACATGGACACACACACATACACACAGACAGAGAGACACAGACACACACACAAAGAGACACACACACAGACAGAGACACAGAAACACACACACAGGGACAGACACACACACACACACACACACACAGAGACAAACAAACACACACAAACACAGACACACACACACACACACACAGAGACACAGACACACACACACACACACACACACACACAGACACAGACAGACACACACACACACACAGAGACACAGAGACACACACACACACACACACATACACACAGACACACATACAAAGACACACAGACAGAGACACAGAAACACACACAGGGACAGACACACACACACACACACAGAGACAAACAAACACACACAAACACAGACACACACACACACACAGACACACACACACAGACACAGACAGACACACAGACACACACACACACACAGACACAGACACACACACACACACACACACACACACACACACACACACACAGAGAGACAGACACACACACATACACACAGACACAGACACACATACAGAGAGACACAGACACACACACACACACAGAGACACAGACACAGACACACACACACACAGAGACACACAGACACACACACACACACACACACATACACACAGACACACATACAAAGAGACACACAGACAGAGACACAGAAACACACACAGGGACAGACACACACACACACACACAGACAAACAAACACACACAAAACACAGACACACACACACACAGACACACACACACAGACACAGACAGACACACAGACACACACACACACATACAGAGACACAGACACACACACACACACACATACACACAGACACACATACAGAGAGACACAGACACACACACACACAGAGACACAGACACAGACACACACACACACACACGCAAGCATGCACGCACACACACACACACACAGACACACACACACACACACACAGAGAGAGAGACACAGACACACACACACACACACACACACACACACACACACACACACACACACACACACAGAGACACAGACACACACACAGAGACACAGACACACACAGAGACACACACACACACAAAGAGACACAGACACATACACACAGACACACACACACACACACACACACACACAGACACACACACACACATACATACAGAGAGAGACACAGACACACACACACACACACACACACAGACACACACACACAGACACACAGACACACACACACACACACACACAGACACACACACACACAGAGACACAGACACACACAGAGACACAGACACATACACACACGCAAGCATGCACCACACACACATGCACGCATGTACGCACACACACAGACACACACACGCACGCATACACACACACACACACAGACACACACAAAGGCACACACACGCACACACACACACAGTCACACACGCACAAAGACACACACACAGACACAAACACACAGAGACACACACACACAGAGACACACACACACAGACAGACACACAAATTTAACTTTTCTGATGAATCACATGACCCGTAGGTAAGACCTACACCATGATTGGCCGGGAGTGCTCCACCCAGAGTCTGGGCGTGGCTCCGACAGCCATCTCGTGGCTCTTTAAGGTGATCGAGGAGCGCAGGCAGAAAGCCGGGACTCGTTTCTCCGTGGGAGCTTCCGCGGTGGAGATCTCCGGTCGGGAGGAGACCCTCACTGACCTCCTGGCTGACCACCAGGAGGCCCCGGGCCCCCCAGTCTCGCTGCTGCAAGACCCCCTCTGTGGGTCACAGGTACCGAAAGTCCTTCTTCATCCCAACACGTTCAACTAAAAAGTGACTAATATGTTAAAAAGAACTGGCAAAAATGTTCAGAAATAGGTCCAAAACTTTAAAAGAGGCAACGGAAAACTTAAAAAGCAACAGAAACATAGAAGAAAGCGCTAAAATAGGGAAAAAAATTGAAAAAGCATTTAAAAAATGTGTAAGTTCATAATTTAAATAAGGAAGTTTGTAAGGAAGTTCGTGAGGAAATTGCGTAAAGAAGTTCGTAAGGAAGTTCATAAGGAAGTTTGTAGGTTCATAAGTTCGTAGGTAGGTAAGTTTGTAAGTAAGTTCGTGGGAAGTTTGTAAGGAAGTTCGTAGGTTCGTAAGTTTGTAGGTAGGTAAGTTAAATAAGTAAGTCCGTAAGTTAAATAGGTTCGTAAATAAGTTAAATAAGAAAGTTTGTAAAATAGGTTCGTGGGTTCGTAAGCAAGTTAAGTAAGAAAGTTTGTAAGGAAGTTCGTGAAGTTCGTAGGTAGGTAAGTTCTTAAGTAAGTTAAATGAGATTAAATGGTTAAATAAAAATAAATTTGTGAGAAAGTTCGTAAAATAGGTTCGTAAGTTCCTAAGTTAAATAAGTTAAATAAGTAAGTAAGTTTGTGGGTTTTTAAGTAAGTTAATAATTTTGTAAGGAAGTTTGTAACGAAGTTCGTAAGAAAATTCCTAAAGAAGTTCGTAAGGAAGTTCATAAGGAATAGGTTCAGAAGTTCGGAGGTAGGTAAGTTTGTAAGTAAGTTTGTAAGTAAGTTCGTAAGGAAGTTTGTAAGGAAGTTCGTAGGTTCGTAAGTTTGTAGGTAGGTAAGTTCGTAAGTAAGTCCGTAAGTTCGTAGGTTCGTAGGTTCGTAGGTTCGTAAATAAGTTTGTAAGTAGGTTTGTAGGTTTGTAGGTTCGTAAGTAAGTTCGTAAGAAAGTTTGTAAGAAAGTTCGTAAGGAAGTTCGTAAGTTCGTAGGTAGGTAAGTTCTTAAGTAAGTTTGTAAGTTCGTAGGTTCGTAGGTTCGTAAAGTAAGTTCGTAAGAAAGTTCGTAAGTAGGTCCGTAAGTTCCTAGGTTTGTAAGTTCTAACCTGTGAATTTACTTATGAACCTACGAACTTTCTTACTTACGAACTTACTTCATAAGTTATGAATTTACTTACGGACCTACAAACTTACTTACTTACAAACTTACTTACGGACCTACATACTTACTTACGAAATTACTTACGAACTTACTTATTTACTTACAAACTTACTAACAAAATTGTTTACGAACATACAAACATACTCACTTACTTACAAACTTTCTTACGATCTTACTTACCAACAACTTACTTAATAATGAACTTCTTTACGAACTTACTTAAGAACTCACAAACATACTTTTTATTATTAATATTAATGAACGAATAACCGATGTGGCAGACTGCAGAATGATACTTTTTCTGTTTTAGACCCCAAATTTATGGGGTTGTATCAGATTTTAAAAGTCTACAGCCTAATATAGTACCCTGGCTTGCTAGCAGCCACTAACTCACAAACTTACTTATTTACAAAACTACTTATGAACTTATTTACAAACTTACTTACAAACTTCCTTACGAACTTCCTTATGAACTTGCTTACTTCCGAACTTACTTATTAACTTATTTACAAACCATTTCGCCCTTTCATACTACTCGCTAAGGTGTAAATTAATACGCAATTGCAATTAGCATACGGAAGCTTACTTGCTTACGAACTTACTTACAAACTTACGTACGAACCTAAGAACCTACTTATGAACGTTCTTACAAACTTACTTACAAACTTATTCACGAACTTACGTACGAACCTAAGAACCAACTTATGAACGTTCTTACGAATTTACTTACAAACTTATTTACGAAAGTACTTACTTACGAATTTACTCAGAAACTTACTTACGACCTTACTTATGAAAATACTTTTCGCCCTTTCATACTACTGGCTAAGGCGTCAATTAATACGCAATTGCAATTAGCATACGGAAGTACCGGAAGTTCATGCCACATTGCCACTTAAAAATCTAACTCCCTCTCCTCAAACTCCAGTCCAATTATTCCTGAGCCTCCATCTTTTCTGTTTTATCTTCCCAGAGTTGCTTCTTTCTGACACTTTTATCTCTGCTCGCTTTAATTGTCTCTTTCTGTCTCCACGTCCTTCATTATCAGTCCTCATTCTGTCTTCTCCCAGCTGTTATCCTTCTCTACACTTTTCTCTCCGAGAGACTTGGCTTCTCTTTTAGATGAGATGTCTTCATGAACTCAGAATGACTGCAGACTGAGGTCATGTTTTATTCAGCGTGTTTTAGCAGACTTTCTGTTTAAAAGTTCTTTACACGACAAAAAGCAATGAAACATTTTCAGGAGAGGACAGTCTCTATGCAGCAGATTAAGCTACATTATTATTATCTATTAGATGAGGACACAAGCTTACTTATTTACTTACGAACTTCATTACGAACTTACTTACGAACTTACGTACAAACCTAGGAACTTACTTACGAAAGTAACACCCTAACTACTTACTTACTTAACTAACTTATGAACCTCTGAACTTAGTTACTTACAAACTTACTTATGAACCTACGAACTTACTTACTTTTAGTTACAAACTAACTTACAAACTTAGTTACGAACCTACAAACCTAGTTACAAACTTACTTACTTACGAACTAACTTACAGACCAACAGACTTACTTACGAAAAAAATACTTACGCACATACAAACTTACTTACGAACCTATGAACTTAATCACCTACGTGCTTAGGAACCTACCAAATTACTTATTTACTTACAAACAAAATTGCTTACAAATATACTCACTTACGAACTTACTTACAGACTTACTTACGAAATTCCTTACGAACTTACCTATTTACGAACCTACAAATTTACTTACTTACGAACTTACGTATGAACCTACGAACTTAGTCAGTTACTTACGAACTTACTTATGAACCTACGAACTTACTTAGTTACGAACTAACTTACGTACCTATAAACTTACTTAGTTACGAACTAACTTACTTACGAACTTAGTTACGAACTAACTTACGTACCTATAAACTTACTTAGTTACGAACTAACTTACTTACGAACTTAGTTACGAACCTACAAACTTAGTTACAAACTTACTTTACTTACTTAACTAACTTACAGACCTACAGAGTTACGAACCTACGAACTTACTTACGCATTTACTTACTTACGAACTTACTTACGAACCTACAAAAATACTTACGCACCTACGAACTTACTTACGAACCTATGAACTTAATCACCTACGTACTTAGGAACCTACCAAATTACTTATTTACTTACAAACAAAATTGCTTACAAATATACTCACTTACTTACGAACTTACTTACAGACTTACTTATGAAATTCCTTTACGAACTTACTTACTAATGAACCTACAAATTTACTTACTTACTTACGAACTTACGTGCATTTAACCTCACGAACTTAGTTAGTTACCTACAAACTTACTTATGAACCTACGAACTTACTTTAGTTACTTAACTAACTTACGTGCCTATAAACTTACTTAGTTACGAACTAACTTACTTACGAACTTACTTACAAACCTACAAACTTACTTAAGAACTTACTTACAGAACTAACTTACAGACCTACAAACATACTTACGAACCTAGGAACTTACTTACGCATTTACTTACTTACGAACTTACTTACTTACCTACAAAAATACTTGCGCACCTACTGAACTTACTTACGAACCTACAAACTTGATTACCTATGTACTTAGGGACCTACCAAATTACTTATTTACTTACAAACTTACTAACAAAATTGCTTACAAACATACTCACTTTCTTACGAACTTACTTACAGACTTACTTACAAACTTACTTACGAAATTCGCTTACGCAATTCCTTACAGACTTACTTATACGAACTTCCTCACTTACGAACCTACAAATTTACTTACTTACGAATCTTACGTGCGAACCTATGAACTTAGTTACTTACTTACGAACTTACTTATGAACCAACAAACTTACATAGTTACAAACTAACTTATGTACCTATAAACTTACTTACGAACTTACTTACGAACCTACAAACTTAGTTAGTTACTTACTTACGAACCTACTTATGAACCTACGAACTTAGTTAGTTACGAACTAACTTACGTACCTATAAACTTACTTATTTACGAACTAACTTAATTACGAACTTACTTACGAACCTACGAACTTACTTACGAACTAACTAACTGACGGACCTACAAACTTACTTACTAACTTATGGACCTACAAACTTACTTACGAACCTACGAACTTACTTACGCATTTACTTACTTACGAACTTACTTACGAACCTACAAAAATACTTACGAACCTAAGAAATTACTTACGAACCTATGAACTTAATTACCTACGTACTTAGGAACCTACCAACTTACTTATTTACTCACAAACTTACTAACAAAATTGATTACGAACATACAAACATACTCACTTACTTACAAACTTACTTACGATCTTACTCACAACAACTCTAATATGCGTTATAATGGTCCTTTTCCTCTGGTCCTCCCATGTCTTACCTCTCTCTCCATCAGCTGCAGAACCAGACGGAGCTTCGGGCGAACACGGCCGAGCAAGCAGCGTTTTTTTTGGATGTCGCCGTGGCAACGAGGAGGAGCAGCCAGGCGCCGAGTGACCAGGAGGCCCGGAGGAACTCCCACTTCCTGTTTACCTTACACCTCTACCAGGAGAGGCCGGACAAGAGCAAAAAGGCAGCAAGTGAGTGTCTGTCTGGTGTGTGTGTGTGTGTGTGTGTGTGTGTGTGTGTGTGTGTGTGTGTGTGTGTGTGTGTGTGTGTGTCTGTGTGTGTGAGTGTGTGTGTGTGTGTGTGTCTGTGTGAGAGTGTGAGTGTGTCTGTGTGCGAGTGTGAGTGTGTGTGTGTGTGTGTGTGTGTGTGTGTCTGTGTGCGAGTGTGAGTGTGTGTGTGTCTGTGTGTGTCTGTGTGCGAGTGTGAGTGTGAGTGTGTCTGTGTGCGAGTGTGAGTGTGTGTCTGTGTGCGTGTGTGAGTGTGTGTCTGTGTGCGAGTGTGAGTGAGTGTGTGTGTGTGTGTGTGTGTGTGTGTGAGTGTCTGTGTGTGTGTGTGTGTGTGTGTGCGTGTGTTTCTATGTGTGTGTCTCTGTGAGTATTTGTGTGTGTGTGTGTGTGTCTGTGTGTCTGTGTGTGTGTGTGTGTTTTCGCTTTTTTTTTTGAGTTTAAGGCAGCTGATGGTTCAGTTATGGTTAGGTTTGGGTAAAGGTCCTCGCACACTGAGTCTGATGCATATTTATTAATCTATTGCGGTACATTTCTGTTGTGTGTTTTGTGCCGTCTGTGTGTGTGTGTGTTTTGTGTGTGAGAGTGTTTGTGTGTCTGTGTGTGTGTATGTGTGTGTATGATCTAATCCATCATCCATCATCCACACAATAATCTCATTTCTGACATGTTTTCTGTGTGTTTTGTGCCGTCAGTGTCTGGCCGGAGTCGTCTCCACCTGCTGGACCTGGGCAGCTGTGAGATGGACCTCAGCCCGGACCCGAGGGGGGCGGCGCCGCTCAGTGTCTGTCGCTGTCGGCCCTCGGAAACGTCATCCTGGCCCTCGCCAACGGCGCCAAGCACGTTCCCTACAGGTACCAGCTCGCATTTTAGTGAACCAGCAAAGGCCAAAGGGCACAGAGCCCACAACTCACAACAGATTATTCAGCGGTCTTCAACACAAGCCAGTCTGGAGCCCTGAATGCAGCATTTCAACCCGTTTCTGTCACTTTTCTCAAAAGGTTTTTTTTTTTCCTTTATTTCAGAAATTTTAGGTCACTTCCCTCCAACATTTCAGTCGCCTTCATTTTTGAAATTTTTGTCACTTTTCTCAACGTTTTTGTCATTTTTTCCCAATATTTTTGTCATTTTTTTCCAACATTTTCATCATTTTTTCCTACATCTTGTCATTTTTCTTTTTATATTTTGTCATTTTTTTCTTCATTTTTCTCATTTTTTCCAAAATTTTTCTATTTTTTTCCAGATATTTTTCTCATATTTTTTTCAATATTTTTCTAATTTTTTCCTGATATTTTTCTCATTTTTTTCAACATTTTTGGGTGTTTCTTTAATAGTTTTTGTCTCATTGTTTTCAAAATTGTTGTCATTTTTTCCTAAGTTTTTGTCATTGTTTTTCCCAATATTTTTTCTACCAATATTTTTTGTCATTTTTCCCCAACATTTTTTCTACCAATATTTTTGTCATTTTCCCCTGATATTTTTGTCACTTTTTCACAACATTTCAGTTGCCTTTATTTTCAAAAAATGTTGTCACTTTTTTCAACATTTCAGTAATTTTTTCCAAGTTTTTGGGGCGTTTTTTAATAGTTTTTTGTCTCATTGTGCCGGTACTGCCGGCTCTGTCTTTTTCTCCTCTCGGGTCTTTTTAACAGCAGGATTTCTGACTTCAGATCACACACACGTGTGCTGCGTGTAGTTCAAAGTGCTCTTCATTAAAGTGAAATGAGACTCCTTCTTTTCCTTCCTGCTGAACTGTTGCATATTGTAATGAAAGGTTTCCAACATTTCAGTCGCCTTTATTTCGAAATGTTTTCCCAATATTTTTGTCATTTCTTCCGACATTTTTGTCACTTTTTTTCCTAAGTTTTTGTCATTTTTTTCCCCAATATTTTTTTCTACCAATACTTTTTGTCATTTTTCCCCAACATTTTTTTCTACCAATATTTTTGTCATTTTCCCTGATATTTTTGTCACTTTTTCAGAACATTTCAGTTGCCTTTATTTTCAAAAATTTTGTCACTTTTTTTTCAACATTTCAGTAATTTTTTCCAACTTTTTGGGGCGTTTCTTTAATAGTTTTTGTCTCATTGTACTGGCGGCTCTGTCTTTTTCTCCTCTCGGGTCTTTTTAACAGCAGGATTTCTGACTTCAGATCACACACGTGTGTGGCGTGTAGTTCAAAGTGCTCTTCATTAAAGTGAAATCAGACCTCCTTCCTGCTGATCTGTTGCATATCCTAATGAAAGGTTTCTGGGGTCCTGGGGGTTCTAACGCCGTCTCTGCTCTCTAACGAGGGTTTCTTGATGTATTATTCAGGGACAGTAAGCTCGCCATGCTGCTCAGCGAATCCCTCGGCAACATCAACTGTCGGACCACGATGATCGCCCACGTCTCCGACTCGCCGGCCAGCTTCATGGAGACGCTGACCACCGTGCAGCTCGCCGCACATCGCATCCACCGCACCGGAAGAACAAGTCCAAGGTACTGGAGCAAGTATTCTGATCCTTTACTGCAGTAGAAGTACTAATACCACACTGTAAAAATACTCTGTTACAGTAAAAGTCTGTAAGTATCATCAGGAAAATGTAGTTACATTATTAAAAGTGAAGAAAAAAATCTTTTAAGAAACCAATAAACCGTGTGTGTGTGTGTGTGTGTCTGTCTGTCTGTCTGTGTGTGTGTGTCTGTTTCTGTGTTTTTGTGTATGTGTGTTTGTGTGTATGTGTGTGTCTGTGTGTGTGTTTGTGTGTATGTGTGTGTGTGTTTCTGTGTGTGTTTGTGTGTCTGTGCGTGTGTGTGTGTGTGTGTGTGTGTGTGTGTGTGTCTGTTTCTGTGTTTTTGTGTATGTGTGTTTGTGTGTATGTGTGTGTGTGTGTTTGTGTGTATGTGTGTGTCTGTTTCTGTGTGTGTTTGTGTGTCTGTGTGTGTGTGTGTGTGTGTGTGTGTGTGTCTGTGTGTCTGCGCGCACATGTGTGTGTGTGTGTAAAGGTTTTGTGATGATTTATTTGCCAGTTATTTCCATAATGATTGCAGTGAATCGGGACACTTTTAGGCGAGGCAGCTTTATTTCTATCACACATTTCAGCAACAAGGTGATTCAACGTGTCTTCCTCAAGCTGCTGACAGTAAAAACATTTCAATCGTTAATGTCCATCAGTAGGATCAGGTCACAGAGTCTGAACTCAGTGAGACAGATAATCCATACCCCTGGTCCTACGGGGACGGTAGACTGTGGTGGGATGAAATCGGCTTTCGCTCACATTAGAGGCTGTGTTTGTGTTTTATTGACAGAGCCATATGGTTGCAAGCATACAGGGGAGGAGCCGGGTAATATAATATAGTTCATAAACTCATGAGTACCACTGTATATAAATAAATAAAACATGTATAATTTATTGGGAAATTGGGTGGGAATGGTTGTATTGTGTAAATTATCCACAAGGGTGACAGCAGCTCAGTCTGTAGGGAGTTGGGTTGGGAACCGGAGGTTTGCTGATTCAAGTCCCCATACGGACCAAAGTATGGTGGTGGACTGGTAGCTGGAGAGGTGCCAGTTCACCTCCTGGGCACTGCCAAGGTGCTCTTGAGCAAGGCACCAAGCCCCAACTGCTCAGGGCACCTGTCCATGTGCAGCCCCCCCACTCTGACTCTGAGGATCTCTCCATTAGTGCATGTAGAGGTACTGAGCATGTGTGTGTAATTCACGCCTGTGTGTAATAACAACAGAGTGAATAACATTGTAATTTCCCCTTGAGGGATAAACAAAGTATACATTTTATTATTATTATTATTATTAGTATTATTAGTATTATTATTATTATATGTGCATATGTATATGTATATATTTTTATCTTCTTTACTCTGTATACGTATGTATGTGCATACGTATGTATGTATGTGTATTGATGTGTATGTGTATATAGTTGTATATCTTTATTTTTTTACTCTATGCTGCTATTTGGAGAGGATTGCAACAGAATTTTGTTGTATTGCATACAATGACGATAAAGATCTATCTATTATTATTATTATTATTATTATTATTAAAGTGGGGTCTAGGCCTACCCTATCTGTAAAGTGTGCTATGATTTGACCCTAAATTGAATAATTTCTTTGGTATCTGCAGAATGCCTCCAGTTCATCTGGAGGGGAGAGTTCCCTGGAAGGCCCGCCTCATCGACCTCCTCATCTGCGACCCCTCCACCCCTCGGACTGTAGCCCTGACCCTGACACCCCCCCTGCTGCTCCAGCGACCCCGAGTACTCCTCAGTAGTGAACACTCCTGCGATACCGTGATCTACATCGGGCCGGGAGGATGGCCATCTCGGACCGAGAGCTCAGCGACAACGAGGGACCACCGTCCTCCATTCCCATCATCCCCCCTGACCAAAAAGCGAGTCAAAGATGCCCCCAGGTCTGACAGAGATCACTTGAAGTGTAACACGTTTGCAGAGCTGCAGGAGAGACTCGACTGCATCGATGGCAGCGAGGGTCCGCCACGTTTGGCACAAAGCCAAAGCAGCGCAGCCGCAGCGCTCAGGACTCAGACTGGAGTTGGTGAACCCACGGAGGCAACGTCTCCACCCAAATCTGTCGAAATTTACCTTCACGGTGTCTTAGAAAGAACGTCAACCGCATGCACCAATAAACCCGATCAGGATCGGAAATTCCCTTCAGCCGGCGGCCTCTTGGACACTTCAAAAAGGACAAGTGCAGATGGGGGAAACTTTCAGCCAACCCCTTTCAGCCTTTTACGGTAAAGCAAGGCAGGACTTCCTCCGAGGACTCAGAGCCTGTGGTGTGAGAGAAAGTCTACTTCAGAGGGGTGTGCCCAAGCCGTCAGCCTCACCGTCCTTACCCAGGACATCCAGGGCAGCATCTCAGCCCGGTAACGTTGTAGAGTAGGACCCCCCAGTGGGTATGAGCCAACCACTGGGGTCTCCCAACATGGAAAGGGCTTACAATCTTGGGCTGCTCTGTTAGGAAGCTGCCTGGACAGGGACTTTTTGAGGACTACCGTTACGCTGCAGCAGCCTGTGGAGCTGAACGGGCGAGGACGAGCTTGTGTTCTACGGTCGAGGAGCTTCCTCGTGGTCTTGTCCCAGACAACGGCCGCCCTCCAACTCAACTCCAACCTCCTCAGCTTCAACCGTGAGGAGTCATCCTCTGATCTCGGCCTGTGAGCATCATCAGCAGTATAAACGGCGAGTATGATGCTTGCGTGTCGACAAGGAGCTGTGGGACCTGAAGTTGGCACTGACTCCCAGGAAGGCTTGTTTTCCCAACACGGGCGACAAACAGTCGACCATTGGCTCTCGGCCGAGTGAAGTGAGTGCTTATTCGGCTGAAAGGGACAGCACTCATTCAAGAAGGAGGCATTACTTACAGGACAAAATAAAAGGCATCAGAGGATGCATCCAAGCCAGACTTCGTCATAAACAGCCATTGAATGACATCAAGAGCTCCCTTAATGACAGTCCCGTCTGTTTCTCAGAGCTGGACAGTTACCCTGTTCCTCCTAACAAACCTTTCACCTTATCAGGAACAGAAACTCCAAGGAACACATGTGGAAAAAGGAGCTGTTGGACCTTTGGGTGTAGTTGGACCTGACTCCCAGGAAGTCTTGTTTTCCCAACACGGCAACAAACAGGCAGTTGGCTCATTGCCATGTAAAGTAAGTGCTGATGCGTCCGAAAAGGAAGGCACTCATTCAACAAACAAGCTTTACTTACGGGACAAAAACCTAGACACATCCATGCTAAGCTC
>NC_041348.1:31629765-31637265 GCF_004354835.1 Perca flavescens
ACACACAGACACACATGACACACACACAGACACACACACAGACAGTACATATACAGACACACACACAGAGACACACACACACACACACACACACATACAGCACATTTACACACACAGACACACACACACACACAGACACACACAGACACACAGACACACTTGCACACACAGACATGCACATGACATACACACAGACACACACACACACAGAGCACACAGACACACACACACACATACAGACACACACACACACAGAGACAGACACAGACACACACAGACACAGACACACACACACACACACACACACACACACACACACACACACACACATACACACAGACACACACACACACACACACACACAGACACACACACATGACTGAGTGATCTTTGAAGTCCAGCAGTGGGGGATGTCTGCTCATCATAGATCATTCATCTAGCATGTCAGAGTGTGTGTGTGTGTGTGTGTGTGTGTCTGTGTGTGTGTGTGTGTGCTGGCTGCGTGTGTGTGTGTGCGTGTCTTGCGTGCTATGTTTGTGTGGGGTTTTCCACATATTATTATGCGACACTAAGAGTGGGCAGGGCTGTGGAGAGAGAGAGAGAGAGAGGAGAGTCGGGAGGAGAGAGAGAGAGGAGAAGTCGGGAGAGAGAGAGAGGAGGGAGGAGGGAGAGAGAGGGAGGGAGAGAGGGAGGGAGGAGAGAGAGAGAGGGAGGGAGGAGGTCAGGCGGACGGAGGGAGAGGCTGGAGCATACACTTGAGTGTTTCCGGCAACAACAAAGCGAGAGGCAGGAATCCACCCCTTTATTCCTACTCACAGTTTAATCCTTTATTCCTCCTCTTTCTCATCCCCTCGCTCCTTTGTCTGTCAGTTGAAGGAAGGAGAGGAGGCAGGGAAGGGGAGGAGGGAGGAGGGAGGAGAGGAGGGAGGACAGGAAAAGCATTGCGATACTGCAGGAACAGACTGAGGATCTACAGGGGAGGCGAGGCGGAAGAGCAGGGGAATCAGAAAGAAAAGAGGTGCATTAAAAGAAATGGACACAGGCTGGAAGATTTTTTTTAAAGGAAAGGGCTGAAAGAGGATGGAGGGATAGGGACTTGGGCAAAATTGGGTTAGAAAAGGACAGAGGGGAAGGCAAGAGGGAAAATACGAAAGTAAAGCTAAGTCAAATGGCAGAAAAAAAAAAAAGGCAGAGAAAAAAGGAAAGTGTGGGATAACGCGATAGAAAGAAAGAGAAGGTAAGGAGGAGAAGCATTATTTGCATATTCTTTTTTTTTTTTTTATGTAGCTTTACAGCCTGTTTGGCGTTTTTCTTACTTTCCTGGCGCTTTTTTCCAGGCGTTATTGGCGTTTTTGACATTTTTTGGTGCAGCTTTTCTCAACATGTGTGAAAATTATGTTAAGGAAAGATAGCGGAGAGGGCGGAGAGGAAAATGTAAAAGTGAAGGCTAGAAAAGAAGTCAAATGAGAGGATGGGCAGAAAGCAGAGAAGAGAGAGAGAGAGAGAGAGGGAGGAAAGTGAAGGATGAATGATAGAAATAAAAAAGCTGCAAGAACAGGTGCAGAATTTAAATTTCAGGGTTTACAGGTAGACATTTGGTGCAGTTTGTGGCTCAAAGTGCACAGATTGCTGATACAAGAGGACAATATAAAAAGCAAGGTAGAATACAAGAAGAAATGAGAGTCAAATGACCCAGAAACCCAACTTTAGTGTAACCATAGATTATTTTTTGGTCTCTTTCCGCCTTTATTTGACAGGACAGCTAGGTGAGAAAGGGGGAGAGGGGAGAAGATATGCAGGGAAATCATCACAGGTCAGATTCAAACCCTGGACCTCTGCGTCGAGCATAAATCTCAGTATATAATAGCCTGCTCTACCCACTGGGCCAACCCGGCCCGCAGTGCAGCCTTCTAAATTTGGAGTTTTACAGATAGAGGTTTGGTGCAGTTTGTGGCTCAAGGATGCATCAGGCTCAGGATCTCTGCAGGACTTTGTGTCTTTTCGTGTGTTTCTAAATGGATCTTGTTTCACGGAGATCTCACTCGTGTTTCTCTGAGGGCACTCCAGCAGCTTTCGGACCCGACGGCGAGATGGGGCGATGGAGGATTCGCTCATGTGTGACGGATGAAGCGTCGGCTGTCGATTTGATTGACAAAGCGGACTGAAACCTGTTGGAATAACATGAATAAATTCCCCGGCGAGAAGTTTGGTGGGGAGGACTTGTAATCCCTTCACAGGCGATGTTCGGACTACTGATAGTTTAAGGATAAATTTGGACTTTTTTTCGATTCACGGATGATACAAACTCTGAAAAATTCCACATTCTTAAAATTTACATGCCAGGTACTCTTAAAAGAGGAACCAGCTGAGTGTTTAGGAGTAGTTTTAATGTTTTAATTGAAGAACCAAGAAAAATCCCGGATGTAGAGCTTACAGGTATCTTAAAGGGATATACCACCGTTTGTTGAATTAGGGCTTGGCTGGCTGTAGATAGGTGGGGTCTCCTAGCTGTATGATAGGTGGGGTCTCCCTAGCTGTGAATAGGTGGGGTCTCCCCTGGCTGTAGATGGGTGGGGTGTCCTCTATAGCTGTAGATGGGTGGGGTCTCCCCTAGCTGTAGATGGGTGGGGTCTCCTCTAGCTGTAGATAGGTGGGGTCTCCTCTAGCTGTAGATAGGTGGGGTCTCCCCTAGCTGTAGATAGGTGGGGTCTCCTCTAGCTGTAAATGGGTGGGGTCTCCCCTAGCTGTAGATAGGTGAGGTCTCCTCTGGCTGTGTAGAGATGGGTGGGGTCTCCTCTGGCTGTAGATAGGTGGGGTCTCCCCAGCTGTAGATGGGTGAGGTCTCCTCTAGCTGTAGATAGGTGGGGTCTCCCCTAGCTGTAGATGGGTGGGGTCTCCTCTGGCTGTAGATGGGTGGGGTCTCCCCTAGCTGTAGATGGGTGGGGTCTCCCTAGCTGTAGGGGTCTCTCTCTGGCTGTAGATGGGTGGGGTCTCCCTCTAGCTGTAGATAGGTAGGGTCTCCTCTGGCTGTAGATGGGTGGGGTCTCCTCTGGCTGTAGATAGGTGGGGTCTCCCCTAGCTGTAGATGGGTGGGGTCTCCTCTGGCTGTAGATAGGTGGGGTCTCCCCTAGCTGTAGATAGGGGGGTCTCCTCTAGCTGTAGATGGGTGGGGTCTCCCTAGCTGTAGATAGGTGGGGTCTCCTCTGGCTGTGAATGGGTGGGGTCTCCCCTGTGAGCTGTAGATAGGTGGGGTCTCCCCTAGCTGTAGATAGGTGAGGTCTCCTCTGGCTGTAGATAGGTGGGGTCTCCTCTGGCTGTAGATAGGTGAGGTCTCCTCTAGCTGTAGATGGGTGGGGTCTCCTCTGGCTGTAGATGTGGGGGTCTCCCCTGGCTGTAGATAGGTGAGGTCTCCTCTAGCTGTGAATGGGTGGGGTCTCTTCTAGCTGTAGATAAGTGGGGTCTCCCCTAGCTGTAGGGGTCTCCTCTGGCTGTAGATGGGTGGGGTCTCCCCTAGCTGTGAATAGGTGGGGTCTCCTCTAGCTGTGAATGGGTGGGTTCTCCTCTGGCTGTGAATGGGTGGGGTCTCCCTAGCTGTGAATGGGTGGGTCTCCCCTAAAAACAGGTGGGTGGGGTGTCCTCTAGCTGTAGATGGGTGGGGTCTCCCTAGCTGTAGATGGGTGGGGTCTCCCCTGGCTGTGAATGGTGAGGTCTCCTCTAGCTGTAGATGGGTGGGGTCTCCTCTGGCTGTAGATAGGTGGGGTCTCCCCTAGCTGTAGATAGGTGGGGTCTCCCCCTAGCTGTAGGGTCTCCTCTAGCTGTAGATGGGTGGGGTCTCCTCTGGCTGTAGATAGGTGGGGTCTCCTCTGGCTGTGAATGGGTGGGGTCTCCTCTGGCTGTAGATAGGTGGGGTCTCCCCTGGCTGTAGATGGGTGGGGTCTCCTCTAGCTGTGAATAGGTGGGGTCTCCCCCTAGCTGTAATAGGGGGGTCTCCTCTAGCTGTAGATGGGTGGGGTCTCCCCTAGCTGTAGATAGGTGGGGTCTCCTCTGGCTGTGAATGGGTGGGGTCTCCCCTAGCTCTAGATAGGGGGGTCTCCCCTGGCTGTAGATAGGTGGGGTCTCCTCTAGCTGTAGATAGGTGGGGTCTCCTCTGGCTGGCAGATGGGTGGGGTCTCCTCTGGCTGTAGATGGGTGGGGTCTCCTCCTAGCTGTAGATAAGTGGGGTCTCCTCTGGCTGTGATATGGGTGGGGTCTCCTCTAGCTGTAGATGGGTGGGGTCTCCTCTAGCTGTAGATAGGTGGGGTCTCCTCTAGCTGTAGATGGGTGGGGTCTCCTCTGGCTGTAGATAGGTGGGGTCTCCCTAGCTGTAGATGGTGGGGTCTCCTCTGGCTGTAGATAGGTGGGGTCTCCTCTAGCTGTAGATGTGGGGTCTCCCCTAGCTGTGGGTCTCCTCTAGCTGTAGATAGGTGGGGTCTCCCCTAGCTCCTCTGGCTGGGATGGTGGGGTCTCCTCTAGCTGTAGATGGGTGGGGTCTCCCCTAGCTGTGAGATAGGTGGGGTCTCCTCTAGCTGTGAATGGAGTGGGGTCTCCCCTAGCTGTGGGGTCTCCTAGGTGGGGTCTCCTCTGGCTGTAGCTCCTCTGGCTGTAGATAGGTGGGGTCTCCCCTAGCTGTAGATGGGTGGGGTCTCCTCTAGCTGTAGATGGTGGGGTCTCCCCTGGCTGTAGATAGGTGGGGTCTCCTCTAGCTGTAGATAGGTGGGGTCTCCTCTGGCTGTAGATGGGTGGGGTCTCCCCTGGCTGTAGATGATGGGGATTCCTCTAGCTGTAGATAGGTGGGGTCTCCCCCTAGCCTATTTTTTTGTGCATGCATTGTTTTTAGTCCGTTTAACACCGACAGGCGCCGCCGCTAGTTAACAAGCAGTGAATTGGAGTCTATGTTGCCGGTTAGCATGTTGTGATGTAAAAAAGTGAGCCAACAAAGACCAAAAACAACCTAATTACTTGCACTAAGACAAAAAAATCGTTGGACCAAATATCTAGAGCCAGGGGAGACTGTGATAACATTATTTCACCAACCTGATAATCGGCCGTCTGACAGTCTGGCGTGGTCGGTGACTCGAGTCTGTTTTGTGCCGTCGTCCGTCGGCTTTCATTTTCTTGACCTGACTTGCTGAGTGTTAAAGGCGGGCAGTCGGGACTCAACGACCAATCTGATTGGTGGAGAGTGAAGTGTATTAACACCCTATTTTATTGACCATTCTATATAACTTGTATTTAAGCTTTATATGACTGACAGGAGAACTCAGATGAACTTTACTCAACTTTCAGAGGACACTTCTCGGGAAACATCTGGAATGGGTTATCAATGGGGCCCCAAGATAGAGAAAAGAAGGCCAGTTGGTTTGTAGCCATTGGTCAAATTATTGTTCCTCCCCATCTATGTTACACACATTTTAGATATATCACAGTTCCAACAAGAACCTCAGAGGATCATTCAAGAATCATGGTGAGGTCCTCGCCGGGCTCTTGAGACTTGTAAATTGATGCTGAATTCTTTGATGTAAATAAACCTTTTATAATCAAAGAAACAGCGTTGGAAGATTCCTCTCAACACAACATTACAGCATCGCTACCAAATACACCACAAAATCTAAACCGGGAGCAGCCAGACCCTTGTGACGCATTCATCCAATCAGCTGCCAGTTTTCATTTTTGGCCGACAATATGTTTGTAAGCAAAGCTGAGAAAATAATAGTGACCCTCCCATTAGTTACATAGCAAATTTCAGTTCAGTTCAAGTTTATTGTCATATGCGTATTAATTCAAAGTCAATTCAATTGAATTCAATTTTTTATTTATAGTATCAAATCATAACAAGAGTTATCTCGAGACACTTTACAGATAGAGTAGGTCTAGACCACACTCTATACTTTACAAAACCCCAACAATTCCAACAATTACAGTAATTCCCTCAAGAGCAAGCAGTGCGACGGTGGCGAAGAAAAACTCCCTCTTGGGAAGAAACCTCGGACAGACCCAGGCTCTTGGTGGCCGGTGTCTGGCCAGGCGGTTGGGGGTGTGATGAACAGTGGTGATAATAGTCACATTAATAATGGAACAGTGACTGGATGTAGCGGGAGCTGCAGGGTTCAGCAGGAAGCTGCAGGGTTCAGCAGGAAGCAACATGACATTGCAGGGCACCGCTGAGCTCAGCAGGAGTGCAGTAGGACCCACGGCGACAGCTGGAACCAGGATCTTGGTGCCAGCGTTCTCCAAGGAAATCGCTGGGAAAAAACATAAGGACTCCGAGTAAACTCCCCAGAAGCTAGGATTAGTAACAAGCATTTCTGGGACGGGATACACACAAATAGTAATAGTAAAAGTAATAGAAAGGGAGAGGAGAGAGCAGCTCAGTGTGTCAAAGGAAGGAAGGAAGTCCCCGGCAGTCTAGAACTATAACAGCGTAACTAAGAGACAGGTCAGGTATTAGTCTGGTACCACAGTAATGAAATACAATGTGCCTTAGCACTCTCTCAGCACCAGTCAATAATAACAACTTTAAAAACATAATAGCATTTAAAAAGATTATAAAATATCCAATATAATAGACATAAGTGACTAAGCCACAGCCCTCCTTCCTGTTGTGCTATCGTTCAATAACCTTATTACCTGGGGGTAAAGACTATCCCAAAACGATTGTGTGCAGGATGACTAGAATCCTGCAGAATACCTCGTGTCTTCTTAGTGCTGCGTTTCCAGTAAATTTTCTTGGAGCGATTCAAGGGAACCCCGATGATTTTAGATGCTGTCCTGACCACTTTTGTCCTACCCTCAGGGAGGCATTTCAGAGTACCAACAGGAAATAGAAGCATCTTCAAAGAAATCCTTGGTCCCCAATGCTGTGAAAGTGCTAAATACCACACACACACACACACACACTAAATAACACTGGGAACAGTACTAAGAATAGAACGAGGGCGAGGCAGACTTTCAGGTCGCAGGTTTTATGCACAGCAGGCACTTTACTTATTTACTTTTGTAAATGTAAACTTTTTTAAAGTCACTTTTTTATGAAATGTAATGTCCCTTGGCTGTCTTGGCTATGTATTGTTGCATTGTTATGTCCTGTCTCCTGTGTATTCTTGTATTTTGGTGAAACCGAAGAAGATTTTTCACATCTGTGGACAAAACATTTTTTTCGCATTCGTTTGCGCCACCTGCTGGCATGGAGCGTGTTAATGTCTGGCGCGCATTGTTTATATGTGTTTATTGGCAGATGTACAGACCAGAATTCCCACAGGACTTTGGTTCATACACAAATAAACAAATCATAGGTTACCTTTGTGTCTTCTGATTGGACACCTTAGTGTCTTCTGTTTAATCACCTTTGAGTCTTCTGATTGGAAACCTTAGTGTCTTCTGATTGGACACCTTAGTGTCTTCTGTTTAATCACCTTTGAGTCTTCTGATTGGAAACCTTTGTGTCTTCTGATTGGACACCTT
>NC_041348.1:31642265-31657265 GCF_004354835.1 Perca flavescens
TTGTATGATCAGATATTAAATAAATAAGTCTGTAGGTTCGTAAGTTGGTTCATAGGTTCGTAAGTTCGTATGGTCGTAAGTTCGTAAGTAAGTTCATAAGTAAGTTTGTAGGTTCGTAGGTTTGTATGTTTGTATGTTCGTAAGTAAGTTCGTAAGTAAGTTTGTAAGTAAGTTTGTAGGTTTGTAGGTAAGTTTGTACGTTCAGAAATTCAGAAGTTCGTAAGTTCGTAAATTCGTAATTAACACAGGTGGGACAGGTTAAGAGTCTGACTACTACTCCTCTTCCTGTGTTCACGGTGTGATGCTGTTTCAGTGACATGTGACCCTTCTGACCCTGATAGGCCGAGGTTTGCTCAGCGGCTCTGGCAGAGGTCATCCAGTCGGTGGTGAACGGAGCAGATGGCTGCATCTTCTGCTTCGGACACGCTAACCTTGGTAAGTACACACACACACACATGCACGCACACATGGACACACACACATACACACAGACAGAGAGACACAGACACACACACAAAGAGACACACACACAGACAGAGACACAGAAACACACACAGGGACAGACACACACACACACACACACACAGAGACAAACAAACACACACAAACACACACACACACACACACACACACACAGACACACACACACACACACACACACACAGACACAGACAGACACACACACACACACAGAGACACAGAGACACACACACACACACACACACACACACAGACACACATACAAAGAGACACACAGACAGAGACACAGAAACACACACAGGGACAGACACACACACACACACACACAGAGACAAACAAACACACACAAACACAGACACACACACACACACAGACACACACACACAGACACAGACAGACACACAGACACACACACACATACAGAGACACAGACACACACACACACACACACATACACACAGACACACATACAGAGAGACACAGACACACACACACACACAGACACAGACACACATACAGAGACACAGACACACACACACACACAGAGACACAGACACAGACACACACACACACAGAGACACAGAGACACACACACACACACACACATACACACAGACACACATACAAAGAGACACACAGACAGAGACACAGAAACACACACAGGGACAGACACACACACACACACACAGACAAACAAACACACACAAACACAGACACACACACACACACACACACACACAGACACAGACAGACACACAGACACACACACACACATACAGAGACACAGACACACACACACACACACATACACACAGACACACACACAGAGAGAGACACACACACACACACAGAGACACAGACACACAGACACACACACACACACACACGCAAGCATGCACGCACACACACACACACACACACACACACACACACACACACATACAGAGAGAGAGACACAGACACAGACACACACACACACACACACACACACACACACACACACACACACAGAGACACAGACACACACACAGAGACACAGACACACACAGAGACACACACACACACAAGAGACACAGACACATACACAGACAGACACACACACACACACACACACACAGACACAGACACACACACACACATACAGAGAGAGAGACACAGACACAGACACACACACACACACACACACAGACACACACACACACAGAGACACAGACACACACACACACACACACACACACACACACACACACAGAGACACAGACACACACAGAGACACAGACACATACACACACGCAAGCATGCACCACACACACATGCACGCATGTACGCACACACACAGACACACACACGCACGCATATACACACACACACACACACACACACACAAAGGCACACACACGCACACACACACACACACAGTCACACACGCACAAAGACACACACACAGACACAAACACACAGAGACACACACACACAGAGACACACACACACAGACAGACACACAAATTTAACTTTTCTGATGAATCACATGACCCCGTAGGTAAGACCTACACCATGATTGGCCGGGAGTGCTCCACCCAGAGTCTGGGCGTGGCTCCGACAGCCATCTCGTGGCTCTTTAAGGTGATCGAGGAGCGCAGGCAGAAAGCCGGACTCGTTTCTCCGTGGGAGCTTCCGCGGTGGAGATCTCCGGTCGGGAGGAGACCCTCACTGACCTCCTGGCTGACCACCAGGAGGCCCCGGGCCCCCCAGTCTCGCTGCTGCAAGACCCCCTCTGTGGGTCACAGGTACCGAAAGTCCTTCTTCATCCCAACACGTTCAACTAAAAAGTGACTAATATGTTAAAAAGAACTGGCAAAAATGTTCAGAAATAGGTCCAAAACTTTAAAAGAGGCAACGGAAAACTTAAAAAGCAACAGAAACATAGAAGAAAGCGCTAAAATAGGGAAAAAAATTGAAAAAAGCATTTAAAAAATGTGTAAGTTCATAATTTCGTAAGGAAGTTTGTAAGGAAGTTCGTAAGGAAATTCGTAAAGAAGTTCGTAAGGAAGTTCATAAGGAAGTTTGTAGGTTCATAAGTTCGTAGGTAGGTAAGTTTGTAAGTAAGTTCGTGGGAAGTTTGTAAGGAAGTTCGTTAGGTTAAAGTTTGTAGGTAGGTAAGTTCGTAAGTAAGTCCGTAAGTTCGTAGGTTCGTAAATAAGTTCGTAAGAAAGTTTGTAAATGAGGTTCGTGGGTTCGTAAGTATAAGTTAAGTAAAAAGTTTGTAAGGAAGTTAAATAAGTTCGTAGGTAGGTAAGTTCTTAAGTAAGTTAAATAAGTTCGTAGGTTAAAAAGTAAATTTGTGAGAAAGTTCGTAAGTAGGTTAAGTAAGTTCCTAAGTTAAATGAGTTCGTAAGTAAAAAAGTTTGTGGGTTTTTAAGTAAGTTAATAATTTTGTAAGGAAGTTTGTATGAAGTTCGTAGAAAATTCTAAAGAAGTTAAATAAGGAAGTTCATAAGGAATAGGTTCAAGTTCGGAGTTAGGTAAGTTTGTAAGTAAGTTTGTAGAAAATAAGTTCGTAAGGAAGTTTGTAAGGAAGTTCGTGGGTTAAATAAGTTTGTAGGTAAATGAGGATTAAATAAATAAGTCCGTGAAGTTAAATGTAGTTCGTAGGTTCGTAGGTTAAGTAAATAAGTTTGTAAGTAGGTTTGTAGGTTTGTAGGTTCGTAAGTAAGTTCGTAAGAAAGTTTGTAAGAAAGTTCAGAAGGAAGTCTCAAAGTCCGTAGGTAGGTAAGTTCTTAAGCAAGCTCTGTGTTCAGAGGTCTCTGGGGGCCGCAAGTTCGGTGAAGAAAGTTCTCTAGCAGGTCCCAAAGTCCCAGGTTTGTAAGTTCTAACCCGTGAATTTACTTATGAACCCACGAACTTTCTTACTTACTTAACTTACTTCATAAGTTATGAATTTACTTACGGACCTACAAACTTACTTACTTACAAACTTACTTACGGACCTACATACTTACTTACGAAATTACTTACGAACTTACTTATTTACTTACAAACTTACTAACAAAATTGTTTACTAACATACAAACATACCACTTACTTACAAACTTTCTTACGATCTTACTTACCAACAACTTACTTAATAATGAACTTTTTTTTAACTTACTTAAGAACTCACAAACATACTTTTTATTATTAATATTAATGAACTAATAACCGATGTGGCAGACTGCAGAATGATACTTTTTCTGTTTTAGACCCCAAATTTATGGGGTTGTATCAGATTTTAAAAGTCTACAGCCTAATATAGTACCCTTGGCTTGCTAGCAGCCACTAACTCACAAACTTACTTATTTACAAAACTACTTATGAACTTATTTACAAACTTACTTACAAACTTCCTTACGAACTTCCTTATGAACTTGCTTACTTCCGAACTTACTTATTAACTTATTTACAAACCATTTCGCCCTTTCATACTACTCGCTAAGGTGTAAATTAATACGCAATTGCAATTAGCATACGGAAGCTTACTTGCTTACGAACTTACTTACAAACTTACGTGCGAACCTAAGAACCTACTTATGAACGTTTACAAACTTACTTTACAAACTTATTCACGAACTTACGCATTTAAACCTAAGAACCAACTTATGAACGTTTTACTTAATTTATTTACAAACTTATTTACGAAAAGTACTTACTTACTTAATTTACTCAGAAACTTACTTACGACCTTACTTATGAAAATACTTTTCGCCCTTTCATACTACTGGCTAAGGCGTCAATTAATACGCAATTGCAATTAGCATACGGAAGTACCGGAAGTTCATGCCACATTGCCACTTAAAAATCTAACTCCCTCTCCTCAAACTCCAGTCCAATTATTCCTGAGCCTCCATCTTTTCTGTTTTATCTTCCCAGAGTTGCTTCTTTTCTGACACTTTTATCTCTGCTCGCTTTAATTGTCTCTTTCTGTCTCCACGTCCTTCATTATCAGTCCTCATTCTGTCTTCTCCCAGCTGTTATCCTTCTCTACACTTTTCTCTCCGAGAGACTTGGCTTCTCTTTTAGATGAGATGTCTTCATGAACTCAGAATGACTGCAGACTGAGGTCATGTTTTATTCAGCGTGTTTTAGCAGACTTTCTGTTTAAAAGTTCTTTACACGACAAAAAGCAATGAAACATTTTCAGGAGAGGACAGTCTCTATGCAGCAGATTAAGCTACATTATTATTATCTATTAGATGAGGACACAAGCTTACTTATTTACTTACGAACTTCATTACGAACTTACTTACGAACTTACGTACAAACCTAGGAACTTACTTACGAAGTAACTTACCTAACTACTTACTTACGAACTAACTTATGAACCTACGAACTTAGTTACTTACAAACTTACTTATGAACCTACGAACTTACTTACTTAGTTACAAACTAACTTACAAACTTAGTTACGAACCTACAAACCTAGTTACAAACTTACTTACTTACGAACTAACTTACAGACCAACAGACTTACTTACGAAAAATACTTACGCACATACAAACTTACTTACGAACCTATGAACTTAATCACCTACGTACTTAGGAACCTACCAAATTACTTATTTACTTACAAACAAAATTGCTTACAAATATACTCACTTACGAACTTACTTACAGACTTACTTACGAAATTCCTTACGAACTTACCTATTTACGAACCTACAAATTTACTTACTTACGAACTTACGTATGAACCTACGAACTTAGTCAGTTACTTACGAACTTACTTATGAACCTACGAACTTACTTAGTTACGAACTAACTTACGTACCTATAAACTTACTTAGTTACGAACTAACTTACTTACGAACTTAGTTACGAACTAACTTACGTACCTATAAACTTACTTAGTTACGAACTAACTTACTTACGAACTTAGTTACGAACCTACAAACTTAGTTACAAACTTACTTACTTACGAACTAACTTACAGACCTACAGAGTTACGAACCTACGAACTTACTTACGCATTTACTTACTTACGAACTTACTTACGAACCTACAAAAATACTTACGCACCTACGAACTTACTTACGAACCTATGAACTTAATCACCTACGTACTTAGGAACCTACCAAATTACTTATTTACTTACAAACAAAATTGCTTACAAATATACTCACTTACTTACGAACTTACTTACAGACTTACTTATGAAATTCCTTACGAACTTACTTACTAATGAACCTACAAATTTACTTACTTACTTACGAACTTACGTACGAACCTACGAACTTAGTTAGTTACTTACAAACTTACTTATGAACCTACGAACTTACTTAGTTACGAACTAACTTACGTACCTATAAACTTACTTAGTTACGAACTAACTTACTTACGAACTTACTTACAAACCTACAAACTTACTTAAGAACTTACTTACGAACTAACTTACAGACCTACAAACATACTTACGAACCTAGGAACTTACTTACGCATTTACTTACTTACGAACTTACTTACGAACCTACAAAAATACTTGCGCACCTACGAACTTACTTACGAACCTACAAACTTGATTACCTATGTACTTAGGGACCTACCAAATTACTTATTTACTTACAAACTTACTAACAAAATTGCTTACAAACATACTCACTTTCTTACGAACTTACTTACAGACTTACTTACAAACTTACTTACGAAATTCCTTACGCAATTCCTTACGAACTTACTTACTTACGAACTTCCTCACTTACGAACCTACAAATTTACTTACTTACGAACTTACGTACGAACCTATGAACTTAGTTACTTACTTACGAACTTACTTATGAACCAACAAACTTACATAGTTACAAACTAACTTATGTACCTATAAACTTACTTACGAACTTACTTACGAACCTACAAACTTAGTTAGTTACTTACTTACGAACCTACTTATGAACCTACGAACTTAGTTAGTTACGAACTAACTTACGTACCTATAAACTTACTTATTTACGAACTAACTTAATTACGAACTTACTTACGAACCTACGAACTTACTTACGAACTAACTAACTGACGGACCTACAAACTTACTTACTAACTTATGGACCTACAAACTTACTTTCTTACGAACCTACGAACTTACTTTCACGCATTTACTTACTTACATTAACTTACTTACGAACCTACAAAAAATATTTTTACGAACCTAAGAAATTACTTACGAACCTATGAACTTAATTACCTACGTGCTTAGGAACCTACCAACTTACTTATTTACTCACAAACTTACTAACAAAATTGATTACGAACATACAAACATACTCACTTACTTACAAACTTACTTACGATCTTACTCACAACAACTCTAATATGCGTTATAATGGTCCTTTTCCTCTGGTCCTCCCATGTCTTACCTCTCTCCCATCAGCTGCAGAACCAGACGGAGCTTGAGGCGAACACGGCCCGAGCAAGCAGCGTTTTTTGGATGTCGCCCGTGGCAACGAGGAGGAGCAGCCAGGCGCCGGTGACCAGGAGGCCGGAGGAACTCCCACTTCCTGTTTACCTTACACCTCTACCAGGAGAGGCCGGACAAGAGCAAAAAGGCAGCAAGTGAGTGTCTGTCTGGTGTGTGTGTGTGTGTGTGTGTGTGTGTGTGTGTGTGTGTGTGTGTGTGTGTGTGTGTGTGTGTGTGTGTGTGTGTGTGTGTGTGTGTGTCTGTGTGTGTCTGTGTGAGAGTGTGAGTGTGTCTGTGTGCGAGTGTGTGTGTGTGTGTGTGTGTGTGTGTGTGTGTGTGTCTGTGTGCGAGTGTGAGTGTGTGTGTGTGTGTGTGTCTGTGTGCGAGTGTGAGTGTGAGTGTGTCTGTGTGCGAGTGTGAGTGTGTGTCTGTGTGCGTGTGTGAGTGTGTGTCTGTGTGCGAGTGTGAGTGAGTGAGTGTGTGTGTGTGTGTGTGTGTGTGTGTGTGAGTGTCTGTGTGTGTGTGTGTGTGTGTGTGCGTGTGTTTCTATGTGTGTGTCTCTGTGAGTATTTGTGTGTGTGTGTGTGTCTGTGTGTGTCTGTGTGTGTGTGTGTGTGTTTTCGCTTTTTTGGAGTTTAAGGCAGCTGATGGTTCAGTTATGGTTAGGTTTGGGTAAAGGTCCTCGCACACTGAGTCTGATGCATATTTATTAATCTATTGCGGTACATTTCTGTTGTGTGTTTTGTGCCGTCTGTGTGTGTGTGTGTTTGTGTGTGAGAGTGTTTGTGTGTCTGTGTGTGTGTATGTGTGTGTATGATCTAATCCATCATCCATCATCCACACAATAATCTCATTTCTGACATGTTTTCTGTGTGTTTTGTGCCGTCAGTGTCTGGCCGGAGTCGTCTCCACCTGCTGGACCTGGGCAGCTGTGAGATGGACCTCAGCCGGACCCGAGAGGGCGGCGCCGCTCAGTGTCTGTCGCTGTCGGCCCTCGGAAACGTCATCCTGGCCCTCGCCAACGGCGCCAAGCACGTTCCCTACAGGTACCAGCTCGCATTTTAGTGAACCAGCAAAGGCCAAAGGGCACAGAGCCCACAACTCACAACAGATTATTCAGCCGGTCTTCAACACAAGCCAGTCTGGAGCCCTGAATGCAGCATTTCAACCCGTTTCTGTCACTTTTCTCAAAAGGTTTTTTCGCCTTTATTTCAGAAATTTTCGTCACTTCCCTCCAACATTTCAGTCGCCTTCATTTTTGAAATTTTTGTCACTTTTCTCAACGTTTTTGTCATTTTTTCCCCAATATTTTTGTCATTTTTTTCCAACATTTTCATCATTTTTTTTCCTACATCTTGTCATTTTTCTTTTTATATTTTGTCATTTTTTTCTTCATTTTTCTCATTTTTTTCAAAATTTTTCTATTTTTTTTCCAGATATTTTTCTCATATTTTTTTCAATATTTTTCTAATTTTTTCCTGATATTTTTCTCATTTTTTTCAACATTTTTGGGTGTTTCTTTAATAGTTTTTGTCTCATTGTTTTCAAAATTGTTGTCATTTTTTCCTAAGTTTTTGTCATTGTTTTTCCCAATATTTTTTCTACCAATATTTTTTGTCATTTTTCCCCAACATTTTTTCTACCAATATTTTTGTCATTTTCCCCTGATATTTTTGTCACTTTTTCACAACATTTCAGTTGCCTTTATTTTCAAAAATGTTGTCACTTTTTTCAACATTTCAGTAATTTTTTCCAAGTTTTTGGGGCGTTTCTTTAATAGTTTTTGTCTCATTGTGCCGGTACTGCCGGCTCTGTCTTTTCTCCTCTCGGGTCTTTTTAACAGCAGGATTTCTGACTTCAGATCACACACACGTGTGCTGCGTGTAGTTCAAAGTGCTCTTCATTAAAGTGAAATGAGACTCCTTCTTTTTCCTTCCTGCTGAACTGTTGCATATTGTAATGAAAGGTTTCCAACATTTCAGTCGCCTTTATTTCCGAAATGTTTTCCCAATATTTTTGTCATTTCTTCCGACATTTTTGTCACTTTTTTCCTAAGTTTTTGTCATTTTTTCCCCCAATATTTTTTCTACCAATACTTTTTGTCATTTTTCCCCAACATTTTTTCTACCAATATTTTTGTCATTTTCCCCTGATATTTTTGTCACTTTTTCAGAACATTTCAGTTGCCTTTATTTTCAAAAATTTTGTCACTTTTTTCAACATTTCAGTAATTTTTTCCAACTTTTTGGGGCGTTTCTTTAATAGTTTTTGTCTCATTGTACTGGCGGCTCTGTCTTTTCTCCTCTCGGGTCTTTTTAACAGCAGGATTTCTGACTTCAGATCACACACGTGTGTGGCGTGTAGTTCAAAGTGCTCTTCATTAAAGTGAAATCAGACCTCCTTCCTGCTGATCTGTTGCATATCCTAATGAAAGGTTTCTGGGGTCCTGGGGGGTTCTAACGCCCGTCTCTGCTCTCTAACGAGAGGTTTCTTGATGTATTATTCAGGGACAGTAAGCTCGCCATGCTGCTCAGCGAATCCCTCGGCAACATCAACTGTCGGACCACGATGATCGCCCACGTCTCCGACTCGCCGGCCAGCTTCATGGAGACGCTGACCACCGTGCAGCTCGCCGCACGCATCCACCGCACCCGGAAGAACAAGTCCAAGGTACTGGAGCAAGTATTCTGATCCTTTACTGCAGTAGAAGTACTAATACCACACTGTAAAAATACTCTGTTACAGTAAAAGTCTGTAAGTATCATCAGGAAAATGTAGTTACATTATTAAAAGTGAAGAAAAAAATCTTTTAAGAAACCAATAAACCGTGTGTGTGTGTGTGTGTGTGTCTGTCTGTCTGTCTGTGTGTGTGTGTCTGTTTCTGTGTTTTTGTGTATGTGTGTTTGTGTGTATGTGTGTGTGTCTGTGTGTGTGTTTGTGTGTATGTGTGTGTGTGTTTCTGTGTGTGTTTGTGTGTCTGTGCGTGTGTGCGTGTGTCTGTGTGTGTGTGTGTGTGTGTGTTTCTGTGTTTTTGTTGTGTGTGTGTTTGTGTGTGTGTGTGTGTGTGTGTTTGTGTATGTGTGTGTCTGTTTCTGTGTGTGTTTGTGTGTCTGTGTGTGTGTGTGTGTGTGTGTGTGTGTGTGTCTGTGTGTCTGTGTCTGCACATGTGTGTGTGTGTGTGTAAAGGTTTTGTGATGATTTATTTGCCAGTTATTTCCATAATGATTGCAGTGAATCGACACTTTTAGGCGAGGCAGCTTTATTTCTATCACACATTTCAGCAACAAGGTGATTCAACGTGTCTTCCTCAAGCTGCTGACAGTAAAAACATTTCAATCGTTAATGTCCATCAGTAGGATCAGGTCACAGAGTCTGAACTCAGTGAGACAGATAATCCATACCCCTGGTCCTACGGGGACGGTAGACTGTGGTGGGATGAAATCGGCTTTCGCTCACATTAGAGGCTGTGTTTGTGTTTTATTGACAGAGCCATATGGTTGCAAGCATACAGGGGAGGAGCCGGGTAATATAATATAGTTCATAAACTCATGAGTACCACTGTATATAAATAAATAAAACATGTATAATTTATTGGGAAATTGGGTGGGAATGGTTGTATTGTGTAAATTATCCACAAGGGTGACAGCAGCTCAGTCTGTAGGGAGTTGGGTTGGGAACCGGAGGTTTGCTGATTCAAGTCCCCATACGGACCAAAGTATGGTGGTGGACTGGTAGCTGGAGAGGTGCCAGTTCACCTCCTGGGCACTGCCAAGGTGCTCTTGAGCAAGGCACCGAAGCCCCAACTGCTCAGGGCACCTGTCCATGTGCAGCCCCCCCACTCTGACTCTGAGGATCTCTCCATTAGTGCATGTAGAGGTACTGAGCATGTGTGTGTAATTCACGCCTGTGTGTAATAACAACAGAGTGAATAACATTGTAATTTCCCCTTGAGGGATAAACAAAGTATACATTTTTATTATTATTATTATTATTAGTATTATTAGTATTATTATTATTATATGTGCATATGTATATGTATATATTTTTATCTTCTTTACTCTGTATACGTATGTATGTGCATACGTATGTATGTATGTGTATTGATGTGTATGTGTATATAGTTGTATATCTTTATTTTTTTACTCTATGCTGCTATTTGGAGAGGATTGCAACAGAATTTTGTTGTATTGCATACAATGACGATAAAGATCTATCTATTATTATTATTATTATTATTATTATTAAAGTGGGGTCTAGGCCTACCCTATCTGTAAAGTGTGCTATGATTTGACCCTAAATTGAATAATTTCTTTGGTATCTGCAGAATGCCTCCAGTTCATCTGGAGGGGAGAGTTCCTGCGAGGAAGGCCCGCCTCATCGACCTCCTCATCTGCGACCCCTCCACCCTCGGACTGTAGCCCTGGACCCTGACACCCCCCTGCTGCTGTCCAGCGACCCCGAGTACTCCTCCAGTAGTGAACACTCCTGCGATACCGTGATCTACATCGGGCCGGGAGGGATGGCCATCTCGGACCGAGAGCTCAGCGACAACGAGGGACCACCGTCCTCCATTCCCATCATCCCCTCCCTGACCAAAAAGCGAGTCAAAGATGCCCCCAGGTCTGACAGAGATCACTTGAAGTGTAACACGTTTGCAGAGCTGCAGGAGAGACTCGACTGCATCGATGGCAGCGAGGGTCCGGCCACGTTTGGCACAGAAGCCAAAGCAGCGCAAGCCGCAGCGCTCAGGACTCAGACTGGAGTTGGTGAACCCACGGAGGCAACGTCTCCACCCAAATCTGTCGAAATTTACCTTCACGGTGTCTTAGAAAGAACGTCAACCGCATGCACCAATAAACCCGATCAGGATCGGAAATTCCCTTCAGCCGGCGGCCTCTTGGACACTTCCAAAAGGACAAGTGCAGATGGGGAGAAACTTTCAGCCAACCCCTTTCAGCCTTTTACGGTAAAGCAAGGCAGGACTTCCTCCGAGGACTCAGAGCCTGTGGTGCGAGAGAAAGTCTACTTCAGAGGGGGTGTGCCCAAGCCGTCAGCCTCACCGTCCTTACCCAGGACATCCAGGGCAGCATCTCAGCCCGGTAACGTTGTAGGTAGGACCCCCCCAGTGGGTATGAGCCAACCACTGGGGTCTCCCAACATGGAAAGGGCTTACAATCTTCGGGCTGCTCTGTTAGGAAGCTGCCTGGACAGGGACTTTTTGAGGACTACCGTTACGCTGCAGCAGCCTGTGGAGCTGAACGGCGAGGACGAGCTTGTGTTTACGGTCGTAGAGGAGCTTCCTCGTGGTCTTGTCCCAGACAACGGCCGCCCCTCCAACTCCAACTCCAACCTCCTCAGCTTCAACCGTGAGGAGTCATCCTCTGGATCTCGGCCTGTGAGCATCATCAGCAGTATAAACGACGAGTATGATGCTTACACGTGTCGACAAGGAGCTGTGGGACCTGAAGTTGGCACTGACTCCCAGGAAGGCTTGTTTTCCCAACACGGCGACAAACAGTCGACCATTGGCTCTCGGCCGAGTGAAGTGAGTGCTTATTCGGCTGAAAGGGACAGCACTCATTCAAGAAGGAGGCATTACTTACAGGACAAAATAAAGGCATCAGAGGATGCATCCAAGCCAGACTTACGTCATAAACAGCCATTGAATGACATCAAGAGCTCCCTTAATGACAGTCCCGTCTGTTTCTCAGAGCTGGACAGTTACCCTGTTCCTCCTAACAAACCTTTCACCTTATCAGGAACAGAAACTCCAAGGAACACATGTGGAAAAGGAGCTGTTGGACCTTTGGGTGTAGTTGGACCTGACTCCCAGGAAGTCTTGTTTTCCCAACACGGCAACAAACAGACGATTGGCTCATTGCCATGTAAAGTAAGTGCTGATGCGTCCGAAAGGGAAGGCACTCATTCAACAAACAAGCTTTACTTACGGGACAAAAACCTAGACACATCCATGCTAAGCTCGCCAAGTTTGTTTCACAAACAGCCATTTTTGCAGCACGGCATCAAGAGCTCCCTGAATGACAGTGGCGTCTGTTTCTCAGAGCTGGACAGTGACCCTGCTACTCCAAACAAAACTTCTTTGAAATGCCCTCCACCCCCATATCCCAACTCAACCAAAGCCTTTCTCAAAGGCTCTCCCAAAGTGAGACCGAGTACTCTGAACAACACGGTGTCAGCCCCGATTCCTCATCATGCCGCCCATTCCAGTCTTCCCAGGAAAAACAAGCCTACCTCATGTGCACCTGAAGGCAGACATGATGACTTTTTGCTTCAGGGAAGCAATCAGTTTGATCCCAGAGAGGTTGAGTTTCTCTCTGCAGGTAAGCCACCGAGAAGTGGCACGAGTAGTGTTTCCTCTAAGAGGCCTGGAGGGAACAGTAATAGTGTACTCCGCCCACCAAAGGCACAAATGTCATCTTCAGCTCAGAGGGTTGTGGATGGTTGTGAGAAGTCTAACAGCAGGAGAGGAGATACTCTCATCAAGCTGCCACGACTCACCCGAGGGGCCACAACTTTAGGAACTGTTTCTGCTCCCCAGAGTCTTGAATCAAAATGGTTTCATGAAGGCACTTCAGTCACAGGAGCCCTGAGGTTTTCATCCTTGGGAAAGAAGTCAAATGGGCAGAAAAGCAGCAGCGTGATCTCCAAGACTGGATCTGGAAACATCTCCCCTCCTGCGCCAGCTGTCAGACAGTCAAGCCAAGAACAAAAGACAAGGACTGCGCTATCTCCAAGTACCTTTAAAACCAATAGCGACGCCGGAAAGTTTACATTCCCTAGAACATCAACCTCAGAGGAAGAATTCAACATCAAGCTTCCGGCAGATTCATTTAGCCACAGGACAGCTAGTTTAAAAACTGACCCTGCCAGGACTTTTTCAAGCCTGAAGACACGAGGGGCTAAAGCAGAATCTTCCAGGTACTACGGGAGTCTGATGTCTCTGGACAGATATGACGGTCAAACTTTAGCTGGCTCCAAGCCCGAACTGTCCAGTAGATCCAACAGATCAGTGCCAAGACCCGAGAGTCCAGCCTACACCTCCACATCTGCTTCTTCCTCCGAAGTTTCTCTCGGTGTCTTTGCAACTACAAGCAAACTGGGGCCGGTCAAAGGCAACAACATCAGCAGCAGCTCGCGAGCAGCAGTTTCTGCTGGATCGAAGGTTCGAACTCTGTCTACCGGCGGTTCGAAGAGCCCGATCTCCCCTAAACCTCTCGATAATACAACCGCACGACACACAAGCCTACCGCCGACTTGCAAGTCCACGGCTCGGTCAGGGGCGGGAGCCAAGATAGGAAGAGGCACAGTCATGGGCACGAAGCAGGCAATCAGCAGGGCGGCTAACAGCCGCGTTAGCGAGCTAGCCACTAGCCAAAAACTCAACAAGGGGGCAGGAGTAACAGGAAGCGACGGCACTGACCAGGGGACAATCGACACGCAGCTTCCTTCCCCTTACAGCAAGGTCACAGCGCCGAGGAGGCCTCAGCGCTACAGCAGTGGGCACGGCAGCGATAACAGCAGCGTTCTCAGCGGCGAGCTGCCACCCGCCATGGGCCACACCGCCTTGTTTTACCACAGCGGGGGCAGCAGCGGCTACGAGAGTATGATCCGCGACAGCGAGACAACCGGCAGCACGTCTTCAGCGCACGACTCGGTGAGCGAGAGCCGAGGGTACCCGTCCAGCCGGAGCAGGGTTTCTAAATCGCCCAAGAAGAGAGGGAATGGTGAGAGAGAAAAAGCTCAATAAATTGCCTTTCCCATGCATACACACACACACACACACACACACACAGAGAGAGACACACACAGAGACACACAGAGACATACACACAGAGACACACACACACACACACAGACACACAGACACACACACACACACAGAGAGACACACACACACACACACACACAGAGACACACAGAGACATACAGACATACACACAGAGACACACACAGAGACACACAGAGACATACACACAGAGACACACACACACACACAGAGACACACACACACAAACACACACACACACACACACACACACACACAGACACACACACACACACACACACACACACAG
>NC_041348.1:31664765-31677265 GCF_004354835.1 Perca flavescens
ATACAAACGTGTCTGCTCAAGGGTGACCAACCTGTACATCAACATGAATCCCTTTTAAACTCTATTTGTGCTCACGCAGCTTAAGATATCTATTTCAGTTGGACCAGTTTACTCTTAATCTGAACCTTTTATGGCAGATGCTTCTAATAGATTCTCACATTCGAGGCTCCAATTCCTCTGTGTGACAGTGTGACTAACCTTCTTGTGTAGTACCCTACATAGAAGATATAAAATACATCTGAAACCTTTAGGCTGAAATATCCAACCTATCATAATCAGCCAAAGTCCCCCCAAAAAAAATATGCGCGGGGCTTGCATGATTCCATTGATTGATTGATTGATTGATTTTATTTGACCACTTAAATACAGCGTCATACATTGAAAATACATAAATAGTGAGGGATGACACAATAAAGCCCAAAGACTTATTTCCATTGTGGTCCCTATAAGGGCAGGGGGAGAGTACAAGTAGTAGCAGGTCACACATCAATCATTCAACATACATTAATCAATGTCATCCGTATTATACAGACAATTTAACAATAACAATAAACTATGATATGATAATGACTACAATTGGCACCTAAGCTATACTTTCAAACCCTGTTTAAAACTGCCAGTGCTTTGGACTGTCTTAAGTGTACCAGGTAACCGGTTCCAAAGGGTAGTTCCAACATAACCATAACATAATCCCCGCATTTTCGTTGCAGAAAATGTTGCGTTTACTTTTTTTTATTTTTTTATTATCTTTTTATTTAACAGGGACCATACAAGCAAACATAGTTACAATACAAAGCCCGTAACTGATGCGCAGCATATAGAGTTCATAGCTAGAGCTAATTCTCAACTCTTGTCCCTGGTTGGGCATTTTCTAAGAACATTATAAAACAGATACATACATAAGAAAAAAATGAAATTTAAAAGGAAAAATCATAGGCATTTCTTCATACACACACACCTTCACTCACTACACAATGAAAATAAAAAAAAATAGTACTAATAATAGTTAAAAATGGTTACAATTTTGATTTGCCTTTAGCCACAACTTAATGCTGGAAGTAAATTTTTTGAAGTCCGATATGACCTTAATGTCAGCTGGTAATGAATTCCATAGTTTACAGCTCTTAACTGAAAAGGCACTTTAATACAAGAGCAGCCATTTTCCCCTGTTGCCATGGGAACATTACGAAGTGACGTAATTACATGACGTGAACATCATCTCTTCTTCATCAAACCGCAACTTTTGCAAGTTCCCGCAATTTTATCGCATGAAATTGCATAAATATCATACAGCATATTCCATCGCGTTTTTTAAGAAAACGTGCCGCATAATCAAGGATTTTTGGCCTCGTAAACAATCACAAAAAAACTCAACACATATTTTCTGGAAGGACTGTTTAGTTCATTTACACATCACTAGCTTGACGCAAAGCAGAGATGGGGACTCGGACTCGAGTCGTACTGTGACGAACTGCGTGGGAAGCAGCGAGAGCAACAAATGTCAATAAACATTAACATTAAATCAGCCAAAACACCAACTAACACAACATCATTAACACAGTTAAAGCTACAGAGTCCTATTTTAACAATCTAAGAAGCACCTGGTGCAGGTGTGTTGAGGGCGGGTCCAAATCCACTGTTACTAGTCTGACGGCTGGATAAAAGTGTCTGTGTTTAGGGAGCCTGGTCCTAAAGGGTTGTCCTTAGTGTCTTCATTAATCAGAGGTGTGTTTTGGGCGTAACATGCAATCAACCAATCAGGGATCATCTCCCGTTCATCAACCAATCAGAGATCATCTCCCATTCCCTTTAAAAGCCAGGCGCATTTGGAACTTGGAGCATTGCTGTTATGATGATAATATTTTTATTAGTAATCTTCTGCATGTGTCTCTCTCTGTGTGTGTGTGTGTGTGTGTGTGTGTGTGTGTGTGTGTGTGTGTGTGTGTGTGTGTGTGTGTGTGTGTGTGTGTGTGTGTGTGTGTGTGTGTGTGTGCTGCTGTGTCCCCCTGTGTGTGTAACAAGCATAGTGTGCGCACGCTGTGCACGAGCCTATAGGAGCATTCTACTAATGCTCTGTTAAAATAACAATGAAATGCTGAGTTATTGACTTTAGACCAGGTTTTTGTTGGTCAATGGTGAGATCACTTCCTGCTGCTTCAAGATAGCAATACTCCCAGAATGCACCTGAACACACCTCCCTGTAAGACCAGCAGGCCCAGAATGCACCTGAACACACCTCCCTGTAAGACCAGCAGGCCCAGAATGCACCTGAACACACCTCCCTGTAAGACCAGCAGGCCCAGAATGCACCTGAACACACCTCCCTGTAAGACCAGCAGGCCCAGAATGCACCTGAACACACCTCCCTGTAAGACCAGCAGGCCCAGAATGCACCTGAACACACCTCCCTGTAAGACCAGCAGGCCCATGGGCCACAGATGGGTGCAGGTGCATTTGTTATTTAAACAACGTGGGTGCTGGGGGGTTTTAAACTAGCAAAGAGACTTGCGTCGGGCTTTGTGCTGAGCTGGGTGCGAGGACCCTTACAGTCGTTATGTCGTCTATTGGTAGTTTGATTTAAAAGGAAATAGACACTTTATGATCCCTTTCTGTGTAAATGGGCTGCACACATCTCACTTAAAAAAATCTAGATAGAAGACTGTCCTGTTTTTACGCCTGAAGAGCGGATCTGCACATGCAACATTTACTCGCCGCTCTGTCGCCAGTTTCCATCCAATCCACTTTATTTATACAGCACGATTTTAACAAACACAAGGTTTCCAAAGTGCTGCACAAAAAGAGAAAACAGAGTAAATAGATAACACAATAAAAACACAGCGGTACCCAATATGAAGATAAATTCAATAAAAATGAAAGTTAAAATTAAATAAATAGAATAAATAAAAACTAAAATGCCCTGTCCGCACACATAAGATCAACAGTCTACCTGGTGTTAAAAGCCAAAGAAAAGAGGAGGGTTTAAGAAGAGTTTTAACATCAGACAGAGAGGAGGCCTGGCTAATGTGCAGAGGAAGGTCTGGAGCTGCAACGGCAAACTTTCATTCATTATAGTGGAAGTGAAGTGTTGGAGCATCCGCTCAGCGTATGTTACACTTATGTGTGTGTGTGTGTGTGTGTGTGTGTGTGTGTGTGTGTGTGTGTGTGTGTGTGTGTGTGTGTGTGTGTGTGTATGCATCATTTCTAGTGATGTCTGTGCTCTCTGCTGCGTATCACTCCTGCTTCCATCCGGCGGCACAAAAGGCAAACAAGTGCAGCTTCTGACCCTGAACACACACAGAGAGAGAGAGAGAGAGAGGGGAGGGAGAGAGAGAGAGGGAGGGAGAGAGAGAGAGAGACAGAGAGAGAGAGAGAGAGAGAGAGAGAGAGAGAGAGAGAGAGAGTGGACAAACAGAGAGAGAGAGAGAGACAGAGAGAGAGAGACAGAGAGAGAGGAGGGAGGGAGAGAGAGAGAGTGGACAAACAGAGAGAGTTTTTCCTGCTGAGTGCTGCCGGCGGCCCGTTGAAACCTCGTCCTCCATTAAGTTTCTATTTCTGGATCCCGCCAACAAAAGGAATCAGCTGGCCGTGTTCGGACAGCTGATCGCTGCAGCAAACAGCCCCGAGGCGAGATCGTTGGAGCAGACAAGATTATAGAAAAGCATCAAAAACATAGAATAACAACAATAAGTAGGATAAAGTGACAAAAACCTGGATCACAAGTTCAAGTTCCACTTTTTTTATCCTTAGAAAGGAAATTTGATTTGCTTTTGATGTCACAGCAGACATGTTGACTTGTCATAGTAGGAAAAGCACAGCTGAATCAAGTGTCCCAGTAAGCTATTACAGTGAGTCAGCATGCCCAATACCAGGACCTCTCCTAAGTGGAATGCAGCCATCAGTAATGGTTTAATACCAGGACCTCTCCTAAGTGGAATGCAGCCATCAGTAATGGTTTAATACCAGGACCTCTCCTAAGTGGAATGTAGCCATCAGTAATGGTTTAATACCAGGACCTCTCCTAAGTGGAATGCAGCCATCAGTAATGGTTTAATACCAGGACCTCTCCTAAGTGGAATGTAGCCATCAGTAATGGTTTAATACCAGGACCTCTCCTAAGTGGAATGCAGCCATCAGTAATGGTTTGAATACACCTGTGCTGTTCCTACTATGACATGTGTCACACACATGTCTGCCATTACATTTGGAGAAAAAATGATTAAAGAATGTTGAAAAAAAAGACAAAAACGTGTGAAAAAATATAAAAATGTGCTCAAAGTGCAGAATAAATCGACGAAGACATAAAAAAAAAAGCTTTAAAAATCTCATAAAGACTTGAAAAACACAGGGAAAAGGAACAAATGTTGAAGTAAAGTGACTAAAGTATTTATTTGACAACCAAAAGAAAAAAAAATATTTTAAATGTGTTTTAAAGTTTTAAAAGTGAGAAGAAATCAAAAACCTTGTAAAAAATAGCGCCCAAAACCTCGGCTCTCTTTTGTCACTTTTTTGTCACTTTTTTCAACGTACTTTTATCATTAGGTTTTTTCTCTAAATGTTATAAAATTGACTGAAACAATTAATTAATTCCCATTAATTCCCATTTATTTCCGTTAATTCCTGTTAATTCCCGTTTAATTCCCATGGAAAGTTTCCGACTTTGAAAATTCCCAGAAATGTGCAACCCTCGTGGTAATGGAAAGAAAGTGACGAAAACGTCAGAAAAAGCAGCAAAGATGTGTTTTAAAAGCAGCTTAATTTGGACCCAGGAGGACCACTCAAGGGTTAAAAAAGTGAGAAGAAAAAGCTTCTGTTTCTGGATCCTGCCGACAAAAGCAAAGAGCTGGCCGTGTTTGGAGCAAACAGCCCCGAGGAAGAGGATTATTATTCTCACATCTTTCTGTTATTCCTCTCCGTCAGCGGGACAAACTGTCAGGTCACCGAACAACAAGAGGAAGAGCAGATCGCTGCAGCAAACAGCCCCGAGGCGTGTTTGGAGAGGAGATCGTTGGAGCAGACAAGATTATAGAAAAAGCATCAAAAACATAGAATAACAACAATAAGTAGGATAAAGCGGCAAAGACCTGGATCACAGCAGACATGTTGACTTGTCATAGTAGGAAAACAGCTGAGATTGATAACCTTAACGATGGCTCAGTTCCATCAAGTGTCCCAGTAAGATATTCCTACTACGACATGTGCCGTTAAAAAAGGTCTATTTTATAGCATTTGGAGAAAAAATGATTAAAGAATGTTGAAAAAAGCAACAAAAACGTGGGAAAAAAAAAATAAGACTTTGCTCAAAGTGCAGAAGAAATCGACAAAGACATTAAAAAAAAAGCTTGAAAAATATTATAAAGGCTTGAAAAACACAGGGAAAAGTAACAAATGTTGAAATAAGGTGACAAAAGTATTTATTTGAGGACCAAAAGAAAAAAAATACTTTAAATTTTGACCCAGAAAAATTTAAAGTTTTAAAAGTGAGAAGGAAATCTGGGAAAATGCGTCAAAAACCTTGTCACTTGTTCTTAAACATTTTTTGTCACTGTTAAAATATTTATTTTAACAAAATTGTCAAGCTTTTTTTGGAGTACTTTTATCAATAGTTTATTCTCCAAATGGTATAAAATTGACTAAAACTAATTCACGTTAATTCCCATGGAAAGTTTCCAACTTTGAAAATCCCCAGATTTTTGCAACCCTATTGGTAATGAAAAGAATGTGACGAAAACATCAGAAAAAGCAGCAAAATGTTGAAAATAAGCAACAAAATTTGGCGTGTTTGGAAAGGAGATCGTTGGAGAAGACAAGATTATAGAAAAGCATCAAAAACATAGAATAACAACAATAAGTAGGATGAAGTGACAAAGACCTGGATATAGTCTGTATCTTTCTCTGTGATTACGATTAACCTCCTGTTGGCCTCGGGTCATCTGACCCATTTTCAAGAAGTTTCTATATCAGAAATTTGGGTTTATTTTCAACAAAATCGTCAAAAATAATAACGTGGATGGTTCCCTCCAACGCTCTTCACAAGTTACATAAATAATCAGTTCACTACTTTCATGGGATTTGGTTGTTTTAGTCAATTTAATAGCATTTGGAGAAAAAAATATCTCCCTCTCTCTCTGTCTCTCTCCATTTCTCTCTCTCTCTCTCTTTCTCCCTCCCTCTCTCTCTCTCTCTGTCTCCCTCTCACTCTGATGTCATGTCTCTCTTCCTGTGTCTCTAGTCGAGGTGGACCCAGCGCTGGACCGGGAGTCCCAGGACTACCTGGAGGCTCTGGTCCAGGCCACGGCCGAGCTGCAGGACTGCCTCGACCTCTGCAAGTCCCGCGTCATGATGGAGACCTGCTTCGACATCGCCGTGACGACGGCCAGCACCTCCGCGGCCACGGCAACAGCCGCTCAGCGAGGACAGCCGGAGGTCGAGGTGTGAGCGGAGACACCGGCGTGGATGTGCGTCACCGCTGAAACATCCAGAACATTCAAAAAGAGACAAAAACATCCCAGGAAACTATTACATTGTTAAGAAAATATATACATATACAGTACAGGCCAAAAGTTTGGACTTTTTTATTAAAAAGGGAAATAATTCCACTAATGAACCCTGACAAAGCACACCTGTGAAGGTAAAACCATTTCAGGTGACTACCTCATGAAGCTCATTGAGAGAACACCAAGGGTTTGCAGAGTTATCAAAAAAAGCAAAGGGTGGCTACTTTGAAGAATCTAAAATATAAGACATGTTTTCAGTTATTTCACACTTTTTTGTTAAGTACATAATTCCATATGTGTTCATTCATAGTTTTGATGCCTTCAGTGAGAATCTACAATGTAAATAGTCATGAAAATAAAAAGGAAACGCATTGAATGAGAAGGTGTGTCCAAACTTTTGGCCTGTACTGTATCCCACAAACACAATACAGTATAAGCAACTTTGAGTCCTTGAAAAAAGCACTATACAAATTCAATTTAATGAGCAGAGCAGGATACCCAGGGCTCGGTTTACACCTATCACCATTTCTAGCCACTGGGGGGCCATAGGCAGGCTGGGGGAACTCATATTAATGTTAAAAAAAACTCATAAAGTGACATTTTTCATGCCATGGGACCTTTAACTTCTGGATATTCAGCAGCATTGCCACAACGGACCGAATGGCTTCACTCGCGTCTTTCTCCGGAACTACAACTCAAACTGGCGCACAACATCCACGCCATCGTTCTCAGACAATCCCTCTGTGCGCTGAAAATTTGGCCGGAAAAAACCCAAGAATATACAGAGACAGAGTACTGAAGGGAAATGGAAATTGAACGTAAGTACGTAGGAGGGTGGAGCCAGGCTACCCTTGTGTTGTCTTTCAGGGTTAAAACCAACAGTTCTTTTGATTTTTACTGCCACCGGTACCTGATTTACACCCCTGTAACCAACTTATTACCCCTCTCTGTTTATTTCTTGGTGGTCACCACGAAATGGGAACGTGAACATTTCACGAACTGCCGCGGGACACAACCTCCCTACGTGGATTTTTTCTCGCTACCGTGGTCGTGCTGTGATCACGAAAGACGCTCCCCATTGAAATACATTAGTTTAAAATCCGTGCTCACCACACGAAATAAAAAACGACATGAAAGTGTCCCTGTACACCACAGGTGTCAGACTCAGTTTTCCAGAGGGCCACACTGGAAACAGAGAATCACACCAAGGGCCAGACATGGAGAGTTTATTGACAGGCTTTTATATCATCGAAAAAGTCAAATATATTTGACCCAATTATTGCATGTCTCATGTAGTCTTCTCATTTAGGCCGGTTACACACTTTGGTGTTTTATATGTCTTTGCACGCCAGAAAGGTGTCTGACGCAGATGTTTCCCATTGATAAAATGCATTCAAGCCATAGGATACTTCATGTTAAACATAAATATATTCTGATCTGATTACAGCAAAGACTTAGCTTAACTAAATACCTTAGCTGTATTGACGGCAAAATAGGCTCCAGAATATTTCCTTATTACTATTACATTCATATCTCTGCATTTATGTCACAACCTCGAGACTTTCAAACATTTATTAATATGTATATGTGTCAAAAATGACATATAAACATCTTTTCATATTCTATGTTTCCTGGAAAAGCTTCCAACACGCTTGTGTGTCGTATGACCAATAGGCGTCGGTTCTATTTCTAGCACGCACGCATATTCGGCGCGGCTCGTGTCAAATAGCCCAAATATAAACAGACACGCCACACAGCCAGTGTGTAACCAGCCTAACAGTTTGGTCCACCTGAAAAAGTGAGCTAAAAAGTTCCAAAGCCATCCTAGAATTTAACAAATCCAGCAAAACAATGATTACATTTACATCTAACTATAAGCTACCACCCAGCTGACTCACAACAAGCTCTTTCACACCCTGAATATCCAAACTCTCTGTTTCTGGTTCTTCTGGGGGGATTTCTGAGTCCCAAATTTGGCAAATTTCCCAAATTCTGCTTTGAGTGTCACGTAATTGCAAGTTAAAAAACAGTTTCCTGTGTTTTTTGGTTTGGCGCACTAACAACTAGGTGGGCCAAAATTGATTGTGAACCTAAATTGATATGGGGGCCAGATCAGAATTTGCAAAAAGGGCCATATTTGGCCCGCGGACCTTGAGTTTGACACCTGTGACCATTTCACGAACTGCCGTGAGACTGGGCTGTGACTCAACATGTTTGGAAATCGAACTTTTCTGGATTTTGTTTTTACATCCTGTCACAGCAGAATACTGAAGATTTAAAAAAGAAAATGTGTTGAAAGCTCTGGAAGTGCCTTTTTATATTTATTATCTAACTTAGTAACTTAAAGCGCCCATATTCTTCTCATCTTCAGATTTATAATTGTATTTTAAGGTTATATCAGAATAGGTTTACATGGTTTAATTATCAAAAAACACCATATTTTAGTTGTACTGCACATTGCTGCAGCTCCTCTTTTCACCCTGTGTTCAGGTCTGTGTTTTAGCTACAGAGTGAGACATCTCTTCTTCTTCTTCTTCTTCAGTACTATCTTTGATTGCACTCGCACATGCTCAGTAGCTCAGATTGTAGATCATGTCAGCTAGCTCCATAGACAGTAAAAGAAAGGCTGTTTCTCCAACTTCAGTCAGTTCCAAGGCAGGATCAGCTGGGAGACTTCTTCTAAACCAGGGAGCACATGGAAGTAGTTCTTTTGGAGATTAGGGTGAACTAGTGTGTGTTGTAGCAGTGCTTTGCTATTGAGAACGAGGTAGCATGCTAGCGTTAGCATGCTAAGGTTAGCCAGCTCGTTTCAGCTAGTGACGTAGAAAGCCGTACAGATTTTGACCAGCTCACCAGGAGACTGAAGGCAGGACACATTCAGAAACCAGATCTCACTCAGAGCACCAGGGATGGGTTGTTTTCCAAGTGTGTATGTGTGTGGAAGCACCAGAGACACAAAATAACTCCCCAAATCACTAGAAAAAGTGTTGTTTTTTTTTATAATATGGGCACTTTAAGTATTACTTTCCTTATTTATTTATCACATTTTATGGTGCTGATCTTAAACTTTTAATATATTCTTTATGCAAAGAGAGTAAAATGTGATTTAGGAGTTAAGATATTTGGTTTATTTGAGACAAAGGAGCTTTAAGTTTGGTAAAGAAAAGGAGAAACAAACCGAGAGAGGAGAAGACCTCTTACTGCGTTATCTTCACACTGACTCAGTTTCTCTGGTTTCTCTTTTAGATAACGATGAATAATCCGTCTCTGTCCTCTTTCTGTCTCTCTGTCCTCTCTCTGTCTCTCTCTTTGTCTCTGTCTGTCTCTCTGTTTGTCTCTCTGTCCTCTTTCTGTCTCTCTGTCCTCTCTCTGTCTCTCTCTCTCTCTCTCTCTGTTTGTCTGTCTCTCTGTCTCTCTCTCTCTGTCTTCTGCAGAATCTGCATCGCTTCATGTTTTCTGTTTGACTTTTCTTCAGTATTAAAGTAATTAAAGACTTTATTGGTGATCATTTTCCCTTTGAGAAGTTTACATCGGATACTGTAATGCAAATATCTTTAAATTAAAAACGTAGATTAGAAGAAGAAGTGTAAAGCATGTTTTCTTTTATCTTTTCATACAACTGCTCGCTGTGTCTCTTCCTCCTTCACCTTCTTCTCTCCTAAATGTTAAAAACATTCTCAGGCTCTTTTTAAAGTTGCTGCATGAAAAGTTTTCTTGGTAACATTTTATTATTTTTTATAAGGTATCGACACAATTGTGACACTGTCATAACTATGACATAACTATGACATGACACTGTCATAGTTATGACATGACACGGTCACGATCATGAACGTGTCATAAATGTTATAAACAAGTAAAACATTTATGACTTCTGTCATTAAGTGTCATTCGGTTTTTGTTATGACAACTTGACATTTGTTTGGGTTGTCTTGATTATGACATATTGACATTAATCAAAGTGACATCATCAGAAGTTTTCTTGGTCATGACAAGTTGACATTGTTTGGGACGTCTTGATTATGACAAGTTGACATTGTTTGGGTTGTCTTGATTATGACAACTTGACATTAACCAGGAGGATGTCTTTGTCGTGACATATCGACATAATGTCATCCTGTTTACTGTCTTAATAAGGACACTCCAAAGAAATGTAATGTCTACTTGTCATTACAAATACATCTTCTGGTAATGTCACCATGGTTAATGTCAACTTATCATAATCAAGACAATCCAAACAATGTCAACTTGTCATGACAAAAAAACGAATGACACTTAATCACAGAAGTAATGAGCGTTTATGACTTGTTTATGACACGTTCATGACAGTGTCATTTCATAGTTATGACAGTGTCATGTCAGAGTTATGACAGTGTCATACGTGACATTCTGCATCAAGTTTCTGTTTCCGAGGTTGAGTTTCTTTCAGGAGAAGAGAAACAAAGAGAGTTTGATAAACCTTTAAAAAGATCGTCTGACTTTTTTATTTCTTTTGGTACTGTACAGTTTTATAATTATTTGTAAAGAAAAGATGCTGAAGAGTGTTCATAAGAGTAGAAATGTTTGGGATGCATAGGCACGTGTCATACTAATAATAAAGATAAGAGTGGAAATGTTGGGAATTCTCATTTGCAATGATGACCTGTCACATTCACACAGTTCCACATTCATACTGGGAGCTGCCCAGTACCACCACAGTCTGACCTGATCACATTCATACTGGGAGCTGCCCAGTACCACCACAGTCTGGTCTGATCACATTCATACTGGGAGCTGCCCAGTACCACCACAGTCTGGTCTGATCACATTCATACTGGGAGCTGCCCAGTACCACCACAGTCTGATCTGATCACATTCATACTGGGAGCTTCCCAGTACCACCACAGTCTGACCTGATCACATTCATACTGGGAGCTGCCCAGTACCACCACAGTCTGATCTGATCACATTCATACTGGGAGCTGCCCAGTACCACCACAGTCTGATCTGATCACATTCATACTGGGAGCTTCCCAGTACCACCACAGTCTGATCTGATCACATTCATACTGGGAGCTTCCCAGTACCACCACAGTCTGATCTGATCACATTCATACTGGGAGCTTCCCAGTACCACCACAGTCTGATCTGATCACATTCATACTGGAAGCTGCCCAGTACCACCACAGTCTGATCTGATCACATTCATACTGGGAGCTGCCCAGTACCACCACAGTCTGACCTGACCACATTCATACTGGAAGCTCCGCCGACACTGTTTCTTGATTATAAAGGTTTATTTACATCAAAGAAATCAGCATCAATTGACGAGCCCTGCAGAGCTCGGAGAGCGACAGCTACCCAGATTCTCAAAAGTCACTCTAAAGTTCTTTGTGTGTGGACCACATATCTATGTTCCATAGATTGGGGTTGTGATCGATAACTGACCAATGGCTTCAAGCCAACTGGCTCTGTCTAAGGGTCCATTGATAATGCATCCCAGATGTCTTCAGAGAAGTGTCCAACGAATGTAGGCTAAAGTTCATCTGGGTTTCTTTGTTACCCAAAAGACTTAAGACAAAGTTTAAAAAAAAGTCCGTTAGAAGTCCAGGTACTACAGTCCCAAACGTTCGTATTTTACGAGTTCGGAGTGGGAACGGGTTGAGATAAGAGTGGAAATGTTGGGGATGCAGAGCCTCGTGTCATACTAATAATAAAGATAAGAGTCTTTTGGATTAAATTACACTCCGAGTGCTTTTCATTATTTATTGCAGTGGTTCCCAACCTGGGGTCCGGGCACCCCCAGGGGGGTGCAGTCTTTATCTGGTTTGAGGTTGAGGAAAATATAATATAATACATTTCAATATATAATGTATACAAAAAGTCTTTATGAAAACTATATATTTTGTTGTATCCTCATTTTTTCATTTTAATGAATGAAACATGGCGGAGAAACTTAACCGTGCTGATAACTGCTCTGCATCAGAAAAGAAAGTAAGGCTCTATCTCGAGAGTTACCTCGACTTC
>NC_041348.1:31682265-31728268 GCF_004354835.1 Perca flavescens
TCTTAACAACAATACGTTTCGGTCTCAGACCTTCATCAGGTAAATACCTGAAAATTTACCTGATGAAGGTCTGAGACCGAAACGTTGTATTTTTCTAATAAATTATTGCTCGCGTAATGGTCAGTGTGCAGGATTTTCTCCAAAAAAAAAATGTTATCTGCTACTCTTGATCATATCTTACGCACCTGCACGACAAAAGAGGTGTGCAAAAAAAGTTTTCTTACGTAGTTTTATTTGTTTGAAATCTGCTTTCGGCTGATTGCGTGTGGCCCCTGCTGATAATATTTAGTTTTAATAATCTGAATCTGTAAAGAAACAAAGTCTGTCTGTCAGATAAATGTAGTTTCATTCTGAGATAGTGAGCAGTTAGCCTGGCTCCGCCCTCCTACGTATTGACGATAAATTAGCCTGGTCCTACCAGACTCTGGTACAATAGCCTGGTCCTACCAGACTCTGGTACATTAGCCTGGTCCTACCAGACTCTGGTACAATAGCCTGGTCCTACCAGACTCTGGTATATTAGCCTGGTCCTACCAGACTCTGGTACATTAGCCTGGTCCTACCAGACTCTGGTACATTAGCCTGGTCCCACCAGACTCTGGTACATTAGCCTGGTCCTACCAGACTCTGGTACATTAGCCTGGTCCTACCAGACTCTGGTACATTAGCCTGGTCCTACCAGACTCTGGTACAATAGCCTGGTCCTACCAGACTCTGGTACATTAGCCTGGTCCTACCAGACTCTGGTACATTAGCCTGGTCCTACCAGACTCTGGTACATTAGCCTGGTCCTACCAGACTCTGGTACATTAGCCTGGTCCTACCAGACTCTGGTCCACTGGCCTGGTCCTACCAGACTCTGGTACATTAGCCTGGTCCTACCAGACTCTGGTACATTAGCCTGGTCCTACCAGACTCTGGTACAATAGCCTGGTCCTACCAGACTCTGGTATATTAGCCTGGTCCTACCAGACTCTGGTACATTAGCCTGGTCCTACCAGACTCTGGTACATTAGCCTGGTCCTACCAGACTCTGGTACATTAGTCTGGTCCTACCAGACTCTGGTCCACTGGCCTGGTCCTACCAGACTCTGGTACATTAGCCTGGTCCTACCAGACTCTGGTACATTAGCCTGGTCCTGTCAGACTCTGGTACATTAGCCTGGTCCTATCAGACTCTGGTACATTAGCCTGGTCCTATCAGACTCTGGTACATTAGCCTGGTCCTATCAGACTCTGGTACATTAGCCTGGTCCTGTCAGACTCTGGTACATTAGCCTGGTCCTACCAGACTCTGGTACATTAGCCTGGTCCTACCAGACTCTGGTACATTAGCCTGGTCCTACCAGACTCTGGTACATTAGCCTGGTCCTACCAGACTCTGGTACATTAGCCTGGTCCTACCAGACTCTGGTACATTAGCCTGGTCATACCAGACTCTGGTACATTAGCCTGGTCCTACCAGACTCTGGTACATTAGCCTGGTCCTACCAGACTCTGGTACATTAGCCTGGTCCTATCAGACTCTGGTACATTAGCCTGACTCAGTCTGGGTTTTGCGGTATATTCTTGGGTGTTCTCCAGCCAAATATTTGCCGGTCCAATCAGCGAACAGAGGGAGGGGCTGAGAACGATAACGGTGAGGTCTTGCACTAGAAAGATGCGAGTGAAGCCATTTAGTGCATTGAGGCTAAGCTGCTGAATATCCAGAAGTTAAAGCCCGAGCAAGACAAATCTTTGCTGAGTTGTGTTGGGGGGCCATGATGTCGTGGTCCTCCTCCCCACGCTGTTCGGGAACAATTTGATTTTCCATCTCGCTCCGTTAGCAGGAGTTGGCTAAGGCTAACGCTAGCGATGCTAAGGCTAACGCTAGCGATGCTAAGCTGACATCATGACCAAATGTTAGCGATTGGTTCTGGCAGATCCAGAGTAGCTCTGGGGTGATCCAATAGTTTTAAACTTCAACAGAGTACCTGCCTTCAAGGAATTTAACACTTGTCAATGGAGAGTGGCCAGACTCTCTGGACCAGGCTAATGTACCAGAGTCTGGTAGGACCAGGCTAATGTACCAGATTCTGATAGGACCAGGCTAGTGTACCAGAGAGTCTGGTAGATCCAGGCTAGTGAGTAGTGGGTTACAAGTAGAAAGCAGCAGAACTCTGTTAAAGTCGGCTTCACCTCCCAGCTGAAGGTATTTATAGAGCTACTGTTTCTGTCTGTCTGCTGGTGAGTGATTGCAGTCACCTGTTTATCTGTGGCGCTCTGATCTCTCTGGGTTTCCCTGAAGACTTCCTGTTTCACTCTGCTGTCTGAGATCAGACGAGACGATGAAGACGATGAGTAAATCTCGGCTCTCGCTTCTCTCCCGCCGTCAGCGATGTGCTGGGATGATAACTTCATAATGACGTCTTCTGCTACAGAGCAGCTGCAGATCCTCCCATCGTTAACCCATTATTAACCAATAGCCTAAATGATTAAGTATTCAAAATTACTGGATTCGGCAAATTAAATACCACCCTTGTACATTTGTAACTCTGTAGTTTAGACACAAGCTCCACACTGACATGAATAAACTCCTGAAAGTTATTCATGGCTTCAAACTTAAATTAATGTCGTAGATTTAAAGTCATGCTTTGATTTTACAGGGCCATCCTTTCGTAATGATTTACTTTTTCCATTACTGTTTGTAAACTCTGTATTCTAAGTATAAAACGTATAATATATTCAAATTAATGCAAAATATATGCTATAGCTTACTACTTAATACTTAACAGAGAAACCAATCCATGAATCTGTCATATTGTTAATTAAATATTATTAATATTAACTTGCTCACAGCTGCTGGTTAGAAGATAAATTAAAGTTTAAAGCAGTTCATACATAAAACTCATTACTGTGAGAACAATCAGCAAAGACTCAATTAAAATGTTCAGTCACATAAACACATGAAAGAGATGAAATGAAGGCATGTTACTGCAGAAATACACACATACACGCACATACATACACGCACACACACATATATACAGGGACACACACACACACACAGATGCACACACAAACACAAACACAGAGACACACACACAAACACACACACACATATACATATACACACAGACAGACAGAGACACACACACACACACACACATACACACACACACACACATACTCACACACAGAAACACACACATACACACAGACACAAACACACACACACACACACACACACACACACAGAAACACACACACACACACACACACAGACGCACACACACACAGATGCACACGCACACACAAACACAGAGACACACACACAAACACACACACATATACACACAGACCGACAGAGACACACAGACACACACACATACACACACACACACACACATACTCACACACACAGAAACACACACATACACAGACACACAGACACACACACAGAAATACACACACACAGACACACACAGACGCACAGACACACAGACAGACACACACACACACACACAAAACACAGAGACACACACACAAACACACACACACATATACATATACACACAGACAGACAGAGACACACACACACAAACACACACACACACATATACATACACACAGACAGACACACACACAGACACACACAGACACACACACACACATACTCACACACAGAAACACACACATACACACAGACACAAACACACACACACACACAGACACACAGACAGACACACACACACACAGAAACACACACACACACACAGACAGACACACAAAGGCACACACACACACACACACACAGACAGACAGACACACACACACACACACACACACACACACACACACACACACACACACACACACACACACACACACACACACACACACACACACACACACACACACACACACACACACACACACACACACACACACACACACACACACACACACACACACACAGACACACACACACACACACACACACACACACACACACACACACACACCCAGGTTGGTGTGTGTTAATGAGCTGGCAGGCTGCCAGGTCTGTGTTAATTTTCAGTGTTTTTCTCAGCAGTTTAATTCACTGTTAATTAACAGCAGGAATACAAAGCCAAGCTAATTAATATTCATGAGCTGTTGGCTTTAACCCCCCAACAGCACACTTCCTGTCGGTTACAAATGGAGACGTAGGTTCATCTTAATTTCTTCTCTGTTTAGACGTTTGTTTATTTTGTTGATTAGGCTTTTATAGTTGTAATACAACTCAGACATGGAGCATTTTGTAAAAGGGATAATTAATGAAAACTGTGTAGAAACTGTAGGATTATTTCAACATACTGTACTCGGACTTTTTTGACTTTTTTCTGTAACTTTAACTGTGTTGGGAGGAATACTTTTGAGTAGAGATGGCCCGATACCACTATTTTTGCTTCCCGATACCGATTCCGATACCTAAACTTGCGTATCGGCCGATACCGAGTACCGATCCGATACCAGTCATATATTTCATTATGTTTTAACAGCTGTATACTACTATCCCTGTATGATGATATGATGTATAACAGCTGTATACTACTATCTCTGTATAGATGTGATATGATGTATAACAGCTGTATACTACTATCTCTGTATAGATGTGATATGATGTATAACAGCTGTATACTACTATCTCTGTATGATGATATGATGTATAACAGCTGTATACTACTATCCCTGTATGATGATATGATGTATAACAGCTGTATACTACTATCTCTGTATGATGATATGATGTATAACAGCTGTATACTACTATCTCTGTATGATGATATGATATATAACAGCTGTATACTACTATCTCTGTATGATGATATGATGTATAACAGCTGTATACTACTATCTCTGTATGATGATATGATGTATAACAGCTGTATACTACTATCTCTGTATGATGTGATATGATGTATAACAGCTGTATACTACTATCTCTGTATGATGATATGATGTATAACAGCTGTATACTACTATCTCTGTATGATGATATGATGTATAACAGCTGTATACTACTATCTCTGTATGATGATGTATAACAGCTGTATACTACTATCTCTGTATGATGAACAGCTGTATACTACTATCTCTGTATGATGACATGATGTATAACAGCTGTATACTACTATCTCTGTATGATGATATGATGTATAACAGCTGTATACTACTATCTCTGTATGATGATATGATGTATAACAGCTGTATACTACTATCTCTGTATGATGATATGATGTATAACAGCTGTATACTACTATCTCTGTATGATGATATGATGTATAACAGCTGTATACTACTATCTCTGTATGATGATATGATGTATAACAGCTGTATACTACTATCTCTGTATAGATGTGATATTATTTCTATCTTTGTGAAACATGAACAAACCCAAACAATGAATGCCCCAGAACTTTCTTTTATTCTCCAGTTTGACAGTCAGTTATAAAAGAAAAAGAACATAAATAAACTACTTTAACGTAGATTTTCTTCAGGGCTTTATTACGTGGTATCTGATCGGTGCATAAACTCCAGTACTTCCCGATACCGATACCAGCGTTTTAGGCAGTATCGGAGCATCTCTAATTTTGAGGTGGAATATATTGATAATAATGAAAATGTGGTAATTGATTCAGAAGAGGTACAATCTGCAGTATTGGGATTAGATGACAGTAAAGTGTGTGGCAACGATAAATAACTGCTGAACATCTAAAATATGCGAGAAACTTATGCTGTGTTCAAGGCACCCCGTAACTAGTGGTTTCACCACCTTCTACCTGGGTGTGTCTGCATATGTGTGTGTGTGTGTGTGTGTGTGTGTGTGTGTGTGTGTGTGTGTGTGTGTGTGTGTGTGTGTGTGTGTGTGTGTGTGTGTGTGTGTGTGTGTGTGTGTGTGTCTGTGTGTCTGTGTGTCTGTGTGTGTGTGTGTGTGTGTGTGTGTGTGTGTGTGTGTGTCTGTGTGTGTGTGTGTGTGTGTCTGTGTGTGTCTGTGTGTGTCTCTGTGTGTGTGTGTGTGTGTGTGTGTGTGTGTGCCTGCCCTGTGCGTGGGGATAGTAGAGATTTTTGTGGATATGTTGGCATCTGTCGCTCAAGAATAATATGTGTTATGAGCTTTATTATTTTTTAACTAAATTGAGCTGAAGGTTTTAAAAACAAGTGGTGGGTACAAAATGACTCACGGAGAAATCTGATAGGTAAGCGTACCCACCGTTCCCACCCAAACCGACGCCTCTGAGCCCCAGCTAGCATTGTATCTAAAGTACGGAGAGAATTCAGGTTGGAACAGTATTGTTGGAGCCATTACACCACCTTGTTTTGTTTGTATCGGCTACCATGTTGGTTATGCCAATTTTATATGTAGTTTTATGTTTGAGTACTGGGGGGAGCACTGCCTTTGGGAAGGCATAAATCAGTCCTTCCAGAAATATTTTTTTTTGTGATTGTTGCGGGAAAGAAATCCTTGATTATGCAGCACTTTTTCTTAAAAAATGAGATGGAATATGCGGGATATTTATGCAATTTTATGCGATGAAATTGCAGAAACTGTGACGTGTGTATGGCGGAAGAAAGAGGACCCAAATGCAGAGGGATGCAGGCAGGAGATGGTTGAACTCAGGGATTTAATACAACAAAAAACAGCAGTACAAAGACTGGAAAACTAACGAAATAACAAACGGACGGGCAAAACACAGGCAGGAGCAAACTGACACACACAGGAACAGACACAAGACGATCTAACGAGAGACAGAGGGAACACAGAGGGGATGAGTAAATCAGGAACAGGTGAGAACAACAGGTGAAGCACATCAGGGCGGGGCAGGACAATCAACAAAGGAGGGAAAACAGGAAGTAAATTGGACAAGACAAGACAGAAAACCAGACTATCAAAATAAAACAGGAAGCAGAACATAAACCGGGAAATGCACCACGGAAAAATACACCACTAAATACACACAGACCACAATACACAAAACAGGATAAATCAACACAACAGGGAACCGAAATATACAGAAGGGATATACAAACACAGGAAACATGCAGAAATCAATAATACAGGCAACAGAAATGAACAAACAGGTGACAGAAATGTCCGTAGCCATCACAGGAACTTGCAAAAAATAACTTTTTTTGCAACAAAAATGCGGGGATTATGAAATCATGCAAGCACGGCATATTTTGTGCAGAAATCTGCAATTTATTCAGCCAAAGTGCGGCATATTTATATTGAATTTGCATTGAATTATGCGCTCGCATAATCGCCTTTTTCTGGAGGGACTGATGAAGGTAAGCAGCCACAGGTACACTACAGGCCAAAAGTTTGGACACACCTTCTCATTCAATGTGTTTCCTTTTTATTTTCATGACTATTTACATTGTAGATTCTCACTGAAGGCATCAAAACTATGAATGAACACATATGGAATTATGTACTTAACAAAAAAGTGTGAAATAACTGAAAACATGTCTTATATTTTAGATTCTTCAAAGTAGCCACCCTTTGCTTTTTTTGATAACTCTGCAAACCCTTGGTGTTCTCTCAATGAGCTTCATGAGGTAGTCACCTGAAATGGTTTTACCTTCACAGGTGTGCTTTGTCAGGGTTCATTAGTGGAAGTTTTTCCTTTATTATTAAAAGGATATAATATAACTTTTTTTTTTTTACATTTTTTGACATACTATACTATGACTTTTTATGATTTTTTTCAACATACTATACTATGACTTTTTTCTGATTTTTTCGACATACTATACTATGACTTTTTATGATTTTTTTCGACATACTATACTATGACTTTTTGTGACTTTTTCAACATACTATACTATGACTTTTTATGATTTTTCGACATACTATACTATGACTTTTTATGATTTTTCGACATACTATACTATGACCTTTTGTGACTTTTTCGACATACTATACTATGACTTTTTATGATTTTTCGACAGACTATACTATGACTTTTTGTGACTTTTTCGACATACTGTACTATGACTTTTGATGATTTTTTTCAACATACTATACTATGACTTTTTATGATTTTTCGACATACTATTCTATGACTTTTTATGATTTTTCGACATACTATTCTATGACTTTTTGTGACTTTTTTCAACATACTATACTATGACTTTTTAATGATTTTTTTGACATACTATACTATGACTTTTTCTGACTTTTTCGACATACTATACTATGACTTTTTATGATTTTTCGACATACTATACTATGACTTTTTATGATTTTTCGACATACTATACTATGACTTTTTCTGACTTTTTCGACATACTATACTATGACTTTTTATGATTTTTCGACATACTATACTATGACTTTTTGTGACTTTTTCGACATACTATACTATGACTTTTTATGATTTTTCGACATACTATTCTATGACTTTTTATGATTTTTTTCAACATACTATACTATGACTTTTTCTGACTTTTTCGACATACTATACTATGACTTTTTATGATTTTTCGACATACTATACTATGACTTTTTGTGACTTTTTCGACATACTATACTATGACTTTTTATGATTTTTCGACATACTATTCTATGACTTTTTATGATTTTTCGACATACTATACTATGACTTTTTGTGACTTTTTTCAACATACTATACTATGACTTTTTTATGATTTTTTTGACATACTATACTATGACTTTTTATGATTTTTCGACATACTATACTATGACTTTTTATGATTTTTTTCAACATACTATAATATGACCTTTTGTGACTTTTTCGACATATACTATGACTTTTTGTGACTTGTTTTCAACATACTATACTATGACTTTTTATGATTTTTCAACATACTATACTATGACTTTTTCTGACTTTTTCGACATACTATACTATGACTTGTTATGATTTTTTTCAACATACTATACTATGACTTTTTGTGGCTTGTTTTCGACATACTATACTATGACTTTTTGTGACTTTTTCGACATACTATACTATTAATTTTTATGATTTTTTTCAACATACTATACTATGACTTTTTGTGACTTGTTTTCAACATACTATACTATGACTTTTTATGATTTTTCGACAGACTATACTATGACTTTTTGTGACTTTTTCGACATACTGTACTATGACTTTTGATGATTTTTTTCAACATACTATACTATGACTTTTTATGATTTTTCGACATACTATTCTATGACTTTTTATGATTTTTCGACATACTATTCTATGACGTTTTGTGACTTTTTTCAACATACTATACTATGACTTTTTAATGATTTTTTTGACATACTATACTATGACTTTTTATGATTTTTTCGACATACTATACTATGACTTTTTATGATTTTTCGACATACTATACTATGACTTTTTGTGACTTTTTCGACATACTGTACTATGACTTTTTATGATTTTTTTCAACATACTATACTATGACTTTTTATGATTTTTCGACATACTATTCTATGACTTTTTATGATTTTTCGACATACTATTCTATGACTTTTTGTGACTTTTTCGACATACTATACTATGACTTTTTCTGACTTTTTCGACATACTATACTATGACTTTTTATGATTTTTTTCAACATACTATACTATGACTTTTTATGATTTTTCAACATACTATACTATGACTTTTTTTCTGATTTTTTCGACATACTATACTATGACTTTTTCTGATTTTTTCGACATACTATACTATGACTTTTTATGATTTTTTCAACATACTATACTATGGCTTTTTGTGGCTTGTTTTTGACATACTATATTATGACTTTTTTATGATTTTTTCGACATACTATACTATGACTTTTTATGATTTTTTTCAACATACTATACTATGACCTTTTATGATTTGTTTTCGACATACTATACTATGACTTTTTATGATTTTTTTCGACATACTATACTATGACTTTTTATGATTTTTCGACATACTATACTATGACTTTTTATGATTTTTCGACATACTATACTATGACAATGTTCTAGAGAGAATGTAATCTGCTGAAAGTGGCTGAAAAGTGCACTGTAAAAAACAATGTAATGTTACAGTAAAACAGAAAATATTTATTGGGCAACATACATTTGTAAGAGTAGCACGGTGTTGTATACAGTAGCATGACACAAGAACACAAAACTACAAACATATGTAAACCAAAGGTATCATTTTTAAAATAAAGGTTTAAAAAATCATGTGACATGAAAATATTTTGTGTGTAATTAGTTGGAAAAAACTGTAAACAGAAGATGCTTGATGGTGTGATTCTGTCTTTCTGACACTAGAGGGAGCTGTTGGTTAACTAATTAATTCATGTCTCTTGTGGGACACTCCTTTAATTCTTTTCCAAATTTTTTTGGGGGGATCAATTGAGCAAGTGAGACTTCTTCAGAAGTAGTATGAACACTCAAATCAGATGTAGATCACTTCCATATGTGCTCCTGAATCAGACCCAGGTCTGATGTAGACCACCTCCATATGTGGTCCAGAATCAAGATTCAAGATTAACTTTATTGTCCCACAACGTGGGAAATTAGTCTTGGGCACTCAACCCATGCTGCAGCCATAGTAGAAAAAAATACACACAGACAGCATGTACAACAACGGATACTGTACAATACTATTACCACAGGCCGAACTATGGTCCTGATGGTGTATAAAAACCCAACACGGTGTCATGCAATACACAAGTTAAACATTACTCAAAATAAATAAATTAAATTAAATTAAAAAAGAGAGATCACAAATACAACCATTCCATATCTCCATCGTCACGCAGGCCTGTTCTGCCCTTGCTGCTGTTTAGGAGCCTAATAGACCCACTGGGATAAACTAGTTGATGAAAGGGTTAAGTCTGCAGCGAGGAACTCTAGACCTCCTACCGGAGGGCAGCAGCTCATAGTGTCGCTAACAATCAGGTCTGATGTAGACCACCTCCACATGTGGTCCTGAATCAGAGCCAGGCGGATATGATGCAACTTTTACGTCAATCTACATCGACATTTGTCCCAATTAGAGTTAGCCCAAAGATTTATTTATTTGATTAAGATTTATTAATTTTGATTAGGACAATGCATATTAATCAACATTTCTGTAAATGCGCCAGTGTTAGCCAATCGGCTAATTTTCATCTGTAGTCCTAGTTACCCAGAATGCATGTCTTTATGGTGGGAAGAAACCATGCAAACTCTGGGAGAAACATGCAAACTCCACATAAACAGGCCCCCAACAGTTGGGGATCCAATGAAACCTATTTTAAGCAGGGTGCATTAATTCCTTATATTTACATTTTGTGTGCATACGTGTTTACTGGTGTCTAGATGTGTGTGTGTTTCGGTACATAAATATTTTATATTTCACATAGTTCATGTGTTTACTTTGTTGAGGGATGAGTGAGCAAGCTTTGGAGAGTCTTGTATGAGTGAATGTCTTGTTTGTATAAGTTATGTATTATATATTTTTGCACTTACTATTATTGTAAAGTAAGTTGTTGTTGTTTTTTTTTACCTGTAAGGTCAGTGTCTATTTCTGTACCTGAACTAGAGGACCCCCTCGAAAACAAGATGGTTCATCTCAAAGGGTTACTCCTCTTCAATAAATAAATGTCAAATAACTCTGCAGTGCCAACTTGCTGTGAGGCAGAAGTGCTAACCACTGAGCCACCATGCTGCCTACACAGACACAGACAGTCACATTAAAAACCTAGACTAGGTCTACAACATGGAGAGCAGTGATGGAGCAAGTCAATGGAGGGAGAGGGAGCTGTTACACCTCATTAGTGTCTGCTCATTAATTATTACGGCTGCCATTACACAAACATTTAGAAATAAAAGTGAAAATGCTGACTTATAACCTCCATAACTTTAGTGCAGCAGCGTGCTGTGTCTGATGTCATTGGTACAGTGGGGGCGGAGCTAGACTCTCAGTACAGTGGGGGCGGAGCTAGACTCTCAGTACAGTGGGGGCGGAGCTAGACTCTCAGTACAGTGGGGGGCGGAGCTAGACTCTCAGTACAGTGGGGGCGGAGCTAGACTCTCAGTACAGTGGGGGCGGAGCTAGACTCTCAGTACAGTGGGCAGTGGGGGGCAGAGCTAGACTCTCAGTACAGTGGGGGTGGAGCTAGACTCTCAGTACAGTGGGCAGTGGGGGCGGAGCTAGACTCTCAGTACAGTGGGGGCGGAGCTAGACTCTCAGTACAGTGGGGGCGGAGCTAGACTCTCAGTACAGTGGGGGTGGAGCTAGACTCTCAGTACAGTGGAGGCGGAGTTAGACTCTCAGTACAGTGGGGGTGGAGCTAGACTCTCAGTACAGTGGGGGGCGGAGCTAGACTCTCAGTACAGTGGAGGCGGAGCTAGACTCTCAGTACAGTGGGGGCGGAGCTAGACTCTCAGTACAGTGGGGGCGGAGCTAGACTCTCTGTACAGTGGAGGGCGGAGCTAGACTCTCAGTACAGTGGGGGGCGGAGCTAGACTCTCAGTACAGTGGGGGGCGGAGCTAGACTCTCAGTACAGTGGGCAGTGGGGGGCAGAGCTAGACTCTCAGTACAGTGGGGGGCGGAGCTAGACTCTCAGTACAGTGGGGGTGGAGCTAGACTCTCAGTACAGTGGGGGGGCGGAGCTAGACTCTCAGTACAGTGGGCAGTGGGGGGGCGGAGCTAGACTCTCAGTACAGTGGGGGGCGGAGCTAGACTCTCAGTACAGTGGAGGCGGAGCTAGACTCTCAGTACAGTGGGGGTGGAGCTAGACTCTCAGTACAGTGGGGGGGCGGAGCTAGACTCTCAGTACAGTGGGCAGTGGGGGCGGAGCTAGACTCTCAGTACAGTGGGGGCGGAGCTAGACTCTCAGTACAGTGGGGGGCGGAGCTAGACTCTCAGTACAGTGGGCAGTGGGGGGCAGAGCTAGACTCTCAGTACAGTGGGGGTGGAGCTAGACTCTCAGTACAGTGGGCAGTGGGGGCGGAGCTAGACTCTCAGTACAGTGGGGGCGGAGCTAGACTCTCAGTACAGTGGGGGCGGAGCTAGACTCTCAGTACAGTGGGGGTCGGAGCTAGACTCTCAGTACAGTGGGGGTGGAGCTAGACTCTCAGTACAGTGGGGGCGGAGCTAGACTCTCAGTACAGTGGGCAGTGGGGGGCAGAGCTAGACTCTCAGTACAGTGGGGGTGGAGCTAGACTCTCAGTACAGTGGGCAGTGGGGGGGCGGAGCTAGACTCTCAGTACAGTGGGGGGCGGAGCTAGACTCTCAGTACAGTGGGGGGCGGAGCTAGACTCTCAGTACAGTGGGCAGTGGGGGTGGAGCTAGACTCTCAGTACAGTGGGCAGTGGGGGGCAGAGCTAGACTCAGTACAGTGGGGGTGGAGCTAGACTCTCAGTACAGTGGGCAGTGGGGGGGCGGAGCTAGACTCTCAGTACAGAGGGGGGCGGAGCTAGACTCTCAGTACAGTGGGGGTGGAGCTAGACTCTCAGTACAGTGGAGGCGGAGCTAGACTCTCAGTACAGTGGGGGTGGAGCTAGACTCTCAGTACAGTGGGGGGCGGAGCTAGACTCTCAGTACAGTGGGCAGTGGGGGGCGGAGCTAGACTCTCAGTACAGTGGGGGCGGAGCTAGACTCTCAGTACAGTGGGGGGCGGAGCTAGACTCTCAGTACAGTGGAGGGCGGAGCTAGACTCTCAGTACAGTGGGGGGCGGAGCTAGACTCTCAGTACAGTGGTGGGCGGAGCTAGACTCTCAGTACAGTGGGCAGTGGGGGGCAGAGCTAGACTCTCAGTACAGTGGGGGTGGAGCTAGACTCTCAGTACAGTGGGCAGTGGGGGGCGGAGCTAGACTCTCAGTACAGTGGGGGCGGAGCTAGACTCTCAGTACAGTGGGGGGCGGAGCTAGACTCTCAGTACAGTGGGGGTCGGAGCTAGACTCTCAGTACAGTGGGGGTGGAGCTAGACTCTCAGTACAGTGGGGGGCGGAGCTAGACTCTCAGTACAGTGGGCAGTGGGGGGCAGAGCTAGACTCAGTACAGTGGGGGTGGAGCTAGACTCTCAGTACAGTGGGCAGTGGGGGGGCGGAGCTAGACTCTCAGTACAGAGGGGGGCGGAGCTAGACTCTCAGTACAGTGGGCAGTGGGGGGCGGAGCTAGACTCTCAGTACAGTGGGGGGCGGAGCTAGACTCTCAGTACAGTGGGGGCGGGCTAGACTCTCAGTACAGTGGGGGAGCTAGACTCTCAGTACAGTGGGGGCGGAGCTAGACTCTCAGTACAGTGGGGGCGGAGCTAGACTCTCAGTACAGTGGGGGCGGAGCTAGACTCTCAGTACAGTGGGCAGTGGGGGCAGAGCTAGACTCAGTACAGTGGGGGTGGAGCTAGACTCTCAGTACAGTGGGCAGTGGGGGGCGGAGCTAGACTCTCAGTACAGAGGGGGGCGGAGCTAGACTCTCAGTACAGTGGGCAGTGGGGGGCGGAGCTAGACTCTCAGTACAGTGGGGGGCGGAGCTAGACTCTCAGTACAGTGGGGGCGGAGCTAGACTCTCAGTACAGTGGGGGAGCTAGACTCTCAGTACAGTGGGGGGCGGAGCTAGACTCTCAGTACAGTGGGGGGCGGAGCTAGACTCTCAGTACAGTGGGGGGTGGAGCTAGACTCTCAGTACAGTGGGCAGTGGGGGGCAGAGCTAGACGCGGAGCTAAATAGAGTTGTGTTAAAATGTGCCGATAAGTTTGCAGTTTGTTCGAAATACAAACGTAATTTCAATTTCGTTTTTTTAATGTGTCTGCTTAGAATGTAGTGTTGTGTCGCCTGGTAATGGTCATCATGTTGTGCTGGTTTACTATGGTAACCATGAGTTTAAGTGACTGTTACGTTTGATAAGAAGTGCTGGATTATCGCTACGTGAGATCATATGCAGTAATAAGCTTCTTACAGTTAATAATTTGCATGTGTCACTTGGCAAGGGCCCCTGTTCGGTACGGGCACGGGGCCCTGGGGCAGCCGCACCCAAGCACCCACACTATCTCCACTACTGTCTTTTGGGCATGTGGGTCAGTTCGAAACTGCAAACAGTTCACACTGGAATCTGATATAGACCACATTTTAAAAAGGTCATGTGATCAGCCAAACACAAAATCAGATCTGAGCAAAATAAAATCAGAATTAAGCATTAAGACTTGAGGTGTGAATGTAGCCTTTCTTTCATTGGTTAATTCCATCCTCTTTTAACATCTCTGCATGTGTGAAGGCTGAATGAGAGAAATCTATCATTAAAATTACCCAGTCCTGACTTGTGAGCCTCAAACTGAACTGAACTAATTAACTCCTCTTTCTAATCCAATCTCAAGATCAAAAGTCACATTCTCTCTTTTCAGCTGAGCAACAGTCTTCTTTTTGTTTAGTTTTTATGAATTGCTTTTAAGGGATTTTATGTCCTACTACTGACACCCTGAGGCAATAATCCATCCATCCATCTTCGTCCGCTTATCCGGTGTCGGGTCGCGGGGGGAGCAGCTCCAGCAGGGGACCCCAAACTTCCCTTTCCCGAGCAACATTAACCAGCTCCGACTGGGGGATCCCGAGGCGTTCCCAGGCCAGGTTGGAGATATAATCCCTCCACCTAGTCCTGGGTCTTCCCCGAGGCCTCCTCCCAGCTGGACCTCCCTCCACCTAGTCCTGGGTCTTCCCCGAGGCCTCCTCCCAGCTGGACGTGCCTGGAACACCTCCCTAAGGAGGCGCCCAGGGGGCATCCTTACCAGATGCCCGAACCACCTCAACTGGCTCCTTTCGACGCAAAGGAGCAGCGGCTCTCTCCGAGCTCCTCACGGATGACTGAGCTTCTCACCCCCCTATCTCTAAGGGAGACGCCAGCCACCTCCTGAGGAAACCCATTTCGCCGCTTGTACCCTGGATCTCGTTCTTTCGGTCATGACCCAGCCTTCATGACCATAGGTGAGGGTAGGAACGAAAACTGACCGGTAGATCGAGAGCTTTGCCTTCTGGCTCAGCTCTCTTTTCGTCTGGCGGTGCGATAGATTGAATGCAATACCGCACCCGCTGCGCCCGATTCTCCGACCAATCTCCCGCTCCATTGTCCCCTCACTCGCGAACACAACCCCAAGATACTTGAACTCCTTCACTTGGGGTAAGGACTCATTCCCTACCTGGAGAAGGCATTCCATCGGTTTCCTGCTGAGAACCATGGCCTCCGATTTAGAGGTGCTGATCCTCATCCCAACCGCTTCACACTCGGTTGCGAACCGATCCAGTGAGTGCTGAAGGTCGCAGGCCGATGATGCCATCAGGACCACATCATCTGCAAAGAGCAGCGATGAGATCCCCAGCCCACCAAACTGCAACCCCTCCCCACCCCGACTACGCCTCGATATCCTGTCCATAAATACTACAAACAGGATTGGTGACAAAGCGCAGCCCTGGCGGAGGCCAACCCTCACCTGAAAAGAGTCCGACTTACTACCGAGAACCCGACACAGCTCTCGCTTTGGTTGTACAGAGATTGGATGGCCCTGAGAAGAGACCCCCTCACCCCATACTCCCGCAGCACCTCCCACAGTATCTCCCGGGGGACCCGGTCATACGCCTTCTCCAAATCCACAAAACACATGTAGACCCGGTTGGGCATACTCCCAGGCTCCCTCCAGGATCCTTGCGAGTGAAGAGCTGGTCCGTTGTTCCACGACCAGGACGGAATCCGCATTGTTCCTCCTCAACCCGAGGTTCGACTATCGGCCGAACCCTCCTTTCCAGCACCTTGGAGTAGACTTTACCAGGGAGGCTGAGAAGTGTGATACCCCTATAATTGGCACACACCCTCTGGTCCCCCTTTTTAAAAAGGGGAACCACCACCCCAGTCTGCCACTCCTTTGGCACCGTCCCAGACTTCCACGCAATGTTGAAAAGGCGTGTCAACCAGGACAGCCCCTCCACACCCAGAGCCTTGAGCATTTCTGGACGGATCTCATCCCCTGAGGCAATAAATACAGATTATATCTCTCTATCTATTATCTATCTATCTATCTATCTATCTATCTATCTATCTATCTATCTATCTATCTATCTATCTATCTATCTATATGTATATATGTCTATCTATCTATCTATCTATCTATCTATGTATCTATCTATATGTATATATGTCTATCTATCTATCTATCTATCTATCTATCTATCTATCTATATGTATATATGTCTATCTATCTATCTATCTATCTATCTATGTATCTATCTATATGTATATATGTCTATCTATCTATCTATCTATCTATCTATCTATCTATGTATCTATCTATATGTATATATGTCTATCTATCTATCTATCTATCTATCTATGTATCTATATGTATATATGTCTATCTATCTATCTATCTATCTATCTATCTATCTATATGTATATATGTCTATCTATCTATCTATCTATCTATGTATCTATCTATATGTCTATATGTCTATCTGTCTATCTATCTATCTATCTATCTATCTATCTATCTATCTATCTATTTTCTGTCTGTTTTAGTATTACTTAGAATAATAATCTGAGTCTGTCAGCAGCAAAAACAGAACTTTTAAGGTTAGGAGATTTTGGAGAGGGGAAAAAAAACGCCAAAAACACCAAAGAAGATGTTTAAAAAAAGCCAGGGCACCTCATTGGCTAGAGGTCACGCATGAGGTACATAACTGAAATATCTATGATCAGCTGAATCAATGTCAAAATCAAATCAAATCTAGACCTTCTGAATCTTATCAAATCAAGAAATGAAATGATTTTTCCTCTAACATAGGCCTATCTTTACTGTATAAAGGACGCAGTGTGAGTTCTGCAGAGACTCGTTGTTCTTCAGGGGACAGCGGGGCGTCAGCTCGGAGAACACAGAGCCCAGTGTGCAGCCACTGGAAGCCTTTGTGTCCGCAGACACCTCCGGGCTCTGCAGCGGACACACGCAGCAAAGCTCCCCGCCCAGCAGGCGCAGAATCCCGGCTTCACCAGGCACCGCGCCCCGCTGAAAAGAGCGGAGGATGGAGGATCCCGAAGAGACGGTTTTTAGAGATAACAGGTGGCGTTAGGTGCAGACAATTCTTCCCCCGTTTTCGCGTTTAGCAGTCTTTACATTTATAGATTAAGCCAACAAAGGGCGATTTTAGATCAGGCACTAAAACGATTTAGGATTAGAAGGGGAGAAAAAGAAGGGAGGGTGAATTTTCTGCCGACTTTGTTCGTGTGTGAAGAGATGAAGAATTGAAACTTGAAGCAACAGAGAGAATAAAGGGAGGAGAGGAGAGGAGAGGAGGGGCGTTTTATTGTGGCGAGGAGAGACACAGGACAGGAGTCTGGATCTCTCCAGACGCATATAGGACCTATAATCGTCTCTGACAGGCTGCAGGATCGATCTGATCCGCAAGATTCCGGATCAAATGCAGAGCAGTGAGGGCCAAGAGGCAGAAGGACCCGCAGATTCTGCAGACATGTCGCTGGAGAAGTGCTTGGAGCTGCTGATAACAGCCAAGAGGGAAGGCAGGGAGGAGGAGAAGGAGCGGCTCTACCGCCACATGAGCGACCGCTACCTGGAAGTGCTGCGGACCCCCGGTGTGTTCGGCCGGCTCACAGCCGGGGAGAGGGAGCACATCCTGGCCCGGAGGATGGAGGGGCGGAAGGTCTCTTTTATTCTCTCTTTATGTTAGATATGTATGGACCACCGGGGTTGTTACCTGAGTTATGGTTAGGCATATGTCTGCCAAGAAAAACGTTTCGGTATCTCGTTATTATTAAGTTTATTGTAATAACTTGTGTAATAACATGTTTTTCATCGGCAGTGTATAGGAAAATGCTAAAGGTAGCCCAAGTGAGTTAAGGAAAGTTAAAAATAATAATAAAAAAAAAAGATATGTTGAAAAAAAGTGACAAAACATATGATTTATAGTCAGGAAAAAATGACAAATGGACTGAGGATGGGAGGAGGATTTGGTATTCATTCTTAAAGGTACAGAATCTTTTTTGGGTGCTTTTAAAGACCTTAGTGGTCCCTAATACTGTATCTGAAGTCTCTTTTATATACATGGTCCCCTGCTTTTCTCTTTTATATAGACCTTAGTGGTCCCCTTTGTATCTGAAGTCTCTTTTATATAGACCTTAGTGGTCCTCTAATACTGTATCTGAAGTCTCTTTTATATAGACCTTAGTGGTCCCCTAATACTGTATCTGAAGTCTCTTTTATATAGACCTTAGTGGTCCCCTAATACTGTATCTGAAGTTCTTTTATATAGACCTTAGTGGTCCCCTAATGTATCAGCCTTTCCCGAAATTCAGCCTTGGTGCAGAATTACAGCCACTAGAGCCAGTCCCACAATGATCTTTCCTTTTTCTGTGTCTGTAGCTATTGAGGAGGAAAGAGGTAACCTTTCCCCTTATGACCTCATAAAGAGAAGATTCCTGATTGGTCCATCTGAGCTTTCATTTTCTCAAAGGCAGAGCAGGATACCCAGGGCTCGGTTTACACCTATCACCATTTCTAGCCACTGGGGGGCCATAGGCAGGCTGAGGAACTCATATTAATGTTAAAAAAAAACTCATAAAGTGACATTTTCATGCCATGGGAGCTTTAACAAATGGAAAGTACAATGTTCAGGGCCATTCAATGTGTTCATTGTACAGTATACAGCCTACAATGCAATGTACTACAGTATACAGTACAGGCCAAAAGTTTGGACACACCTTCTCATTCAATGTGTTTCCTTTTTATTTTCATGACTATTTACATTGTAGATTCTCACTGAAGGCATCAAAACTATGAATGAACACATATGGAATTATGTACTTAACAAAAAAGTGTGAAATAACTGAAAACATGTCTTATATTTTAGATTCTTCAAAGTAGCCACCCTTTGCTTTTTTTTGATAACTCTGCAAACCCTTGGTGTTCTCTCAATGAGCTTCATGAGGTAGTCACCTGAAATGGTTTTACCTTCACAGGTGTGCTTTGTCAGGGTTCATTAGTGGAATTATTTCCCTTATTAATAAAAAAGCAAAGGGTGGCTACTTTGAAGAATCAGAAATAAAAAGGAAACACATTGAATGAGAAGGTGTGTCCAAACTTTTGGCCTGTACTATACAAAACTTAAAGGGACAAATATCAAAGGAGTACAACAGCTTTTTAGGAGTAACACTTTAACAGGAGTTAAAAGCCCTCCTGTCACTTTTCAACAGGTGTTTCGAATTAGCCACGGCTACAAACACTGTGATACAGGCATCGGATTGTCACTTCTGTAATAATCTATGTTTTTTGTGGTATCTGTCCCTATTTAAATAAACTACAAATAAAATAAATTAACATTTCGGTCACAACACTGTATATAAATAAAGTTGTTGTTTTTATTTTTGTCACGTGAAGGTGCTGGCGGTGGCTGAAACCAGCGAGGTGTACGAGCGGGACAGCGCCAGGCGGCTGTTTTGCCTCGATACGGAAAGCCAAGCGCGCTGGCAGTGGGAGGAGCTGACCCGACTGCCGGAGGAGATCCCGGCCAAAGGCTCGGCGATGTGCACGCTGTACAACTACCTGTTCGTGGCGGGCGGCATGACCGGCGCCAAAGCCTCGGATCGAGTCTTCTGCTTCAACCCGAGGACGCGCCGGTGGAGCCAGATCCGCCCGCTCGGCGAGCCGCGCTGCCAGCTGCGACTCGTCTCCATGGACGGGCATCTGTACGCGGTTGGGGGGGAGTGTCTGTTCACCGTGGAGCGCTACGACCCGCGCGCCGACCGGTGGAGCACCGTGGCGCCGCTGCCGAAGGGCTCCTTCGCCGTGGCTCACGAGGCGACCTCGTGCGGCGGCGAGCTGTTCGTGTCGGGCGGCTCGCTCTTCTACCGCCTGCTGCGCTACGACTCGCGGCGAGACGAGTGGGAGGAGTGCCCGTTCAACGAGAGCCGGCGCCGATCCACGGACATGGTGGCGCACCGGGGACTCGTGTACCGCTTCGACGTGGAGCGCGAGCGCGCCGCGGTGAGCGTGCACAAGTACAACACGGCGGCGAAGGCGTGGCACGGAGGAGCCAGCTTCCCGCTCGCGGAGACGCTGCCGTTTCGCTGCGCCGTGCTCGGCGAGCGGATCTACTGCGTGAACCGGAGCGGCACGCTGCTGTTCGACGTGCGGGAGGACCGAGAGGGCTTCCTGCCCGACGCGCTGCCCTCGCCGCCGGGCACCAGAGGAACGCTCGTGCCTTTCGTTCTCGCTCTCTAACGCTACGTTTACACGTTTTATAAACGTGACATTTTAACCTCTACGTTTTCATAAATAACATCGCACACAGCAGCTGTCACTTTTCAATTCAGTTTTAATTTATAGTATCAAATAATAACAATAATTTTCTCGAGAAACTTTACAGATAGAGTAGGTCTAGACCACACTCTATAAATTCCAAAACCCCAACAATTACAGTAATTCCCCCCAAGAGCAAACATTAGTAGTGGCTATTGCAACAGTGGCAAGAAAAAACTCCCTTTTAGGAAGAAACCTTGTTTACAAGTGTTCGTTTACACGTACAGTACAGGCCAAAAGTTTGGACACACCTTCTCATTCAATGCGTTTCCTTTTTATTTTCATGACTATTTACATTGTAGATTCTCACTGAAGGCATCAAAACTATGAATGAACACATATGGAATTATGTACTTAACAAAAAAGTGTGAAATAACTGAAAACATGTCTTATATTTTAGATTCTTCAAAGTAGCCACCCTTTGCTTTTTTTTTAATAATAGGAAATAATTCCACTAATGAACCCTGACAAAGCACACCTGTGAAGGTAAAACCATTTCAGGTGACTACCTCATGAAGCTCATTGAGAGAACACCAAGGGTTTGCAGAGTTATCACAAAAAGCAAAGGGTGGCTACTTTGAAGAATGTAAAATATAAGACATGTTTTCAGTTATTTCACACTTTTTTGTTAAGTACATAATTCCATATGTGTTCATTCATAGTTTTGATGCCTTCAGTGAGAATCTACAATGTAAATAGTCATGAAAATAAAAAGGAAACACATTAAATGAGAAGGTGTGTCCAAACTTTTGGCCTGTACTGTACCTGTGTATATATATGCCGTCAATGCAGGCAACAACTTTACTGTAACGCAGCCTTTAAAACCAGGAAAAGACACTTTTGTCATATCATGATATTAGCCAATCAGAATCCAGAAAATGGCAACAACAGCAACCAATCACTTCCTCTCTTTCTCTCTCTCGGCTGCCTAAACCTCCGTTTGTCTCAGTTTACGTGAAAACGTGCAAACGAAGATTTCAAAAATCTCCTCTCTGGCCGGAGTTTTTAGAAAGACTCGTTTTCAGAGGAGGATTCTCCGTTTGCATGTAAACGAAGGGAAATATCTCCATTTGTCAAAAAATAACCATGTATGTGTAAACAGGGTCTAAACCGTTGATTTTCAACCACTGTACCACTGCACACTAGTGTGAGAGATCATCCTGTGTGCCGTGCGAAATTATCAGATTTTATCAGATTGGTCCAATACATTTTTTTTATTGAGTTACTGCAAATAATTTGCCATTGTTGCACATCTGTGCCTAACAATGTGATGACTGGCAGAAAAAAATGAAATACTATTCTGTGTCAGTAGGTGGCAGTATAGCGCAATAATGACCTTGTTGATTTAAGCCAATAGAATTACTGCCACCTGGTGGCAGTGCCAGGATGTAAGCAGTAGGGCCGAGATCATCGATGTGAGCCTGCAACATCGATGGATACATTTTTAAAAAGGAAAAACGTAGATTCTGATCTTATTAGGCTACAATATGTCATTTTTTAACATTTTTGGTTGGTGGTGTGCCGCGGTTTGAATAACACTGCTCTAAAGCGGGACAGCTGTCTCGGGGGGGCGGAGCCTCTGGGGGTGCAGCGCCGAATGTTTTTCCTCCAGAGCACCCCAATCTTAGAGGGCGATAAAATAACTTTAACTTGTGTGTGTCATTTCCCGTTCAGTCGTTCAGTCTCTCTAAGGCCTCCTGCACACTGGCTGTCTGCACACATGGATGTTTCCCATAAACATAAACATAAATATATTCTGATCTGATCACAGCAAAAGACAACGTCGGCAGGATTGACGGCAAAATAGGCTCCAGAATATCTCCTTCTGGATTGACAGGTGCAATAATTTTACATTTAAATATGACATTTACAAATCTGCATTTATGTCAAAACCTAGAGACTTTCAATTCCATTCAATTCAGTTTTATTCATAGTATCAAATCATAACAAGAGTTATCTCGAGACACTTTACAGATAGAGTAGGTCTAGACCACACTCTATAATTTACAAAGCCCCAACAATTCTAATAATTCCCCCCCAAGAGCAAGCATTAGCGGTGGCTGTTGCAACAGTGGCGAGGAGAAACTCCCTTTTAGGAAGAAACCTCGGCCGACCCACAACACCAACATGTTATTGATTAAATATATTTGTGTGAAAAGGACATATAAACATCTTTTCCTATTTTATGTTGTCTGGAAACGCTTTGTGAATAGGCGTCGGTCCTATTTCCTATTTTTTCTGAGACCTGCGTGTCACACAGGAAGTGTGCACGCTCTAACCTGTTACCATGGGAGCCCAAATATAAACAGACATGCCACGCAGCCGGTGTGCTGGAGACCTTCCTGGGAAACTATTGCCTTCATTTCAGCTGTGTACTACCCGACCTGTGTTATGGAACATCAGACAGTTTTTGCCTCTACTACGTGACATTTTTTGACGGGTTTTTTTGACGTTTTTGTTGCTTTTTAAAACATTGTTAGTGCCTTGTTGCGTTTGATGCTTTTTTCAAAGCTTTATTCTGCAGTTTTTCTAGGCTTTTAATGCCTTTTTTTCAATGTTTTTGGCACATTTATGTCATTTTAGTCGACACGTTTTTTTAAAAATTTTAACTGCGAAGAGCGCTGCGTTCAACCATCCATTGTTATTTTTGGGCAATTTTGTTGAAAGAAACCCACATCTCTGATATAGAAAACTTTGAAAAGGGGTCAGACTTGACCCAAGGACAACAGGAGGATTAATGAATCCTAACGGGACATTCATTCACAGCTTTCCAGTCCTTAAAGTAGGAGCTGCGATCACTTTTTGGCAAGGACCGGATGAGTTGTAATTTAGGGTACAGGGCAGACGATCATTGATTGGCATGAAAGCGGACCTTCCTCTTCCTCAGCTGTGCCTTTTGCTGTAACTTCTGATTTCAACAAATTACTCGATGTACTGGAAACATGTGCTGATGTGTTGCTGCATGCAAAAAGAGATTAAACATCTGGAGAAGTGACTGAATGTGAGTAGAGCTCAGTGGTGTAGTCAAATTTATCATAGTGGGTATACTGTACTGTGTGTGTGTGTATATATATATATATATATGTATATATATATATATATATATATATATATATATATATATATATATATATATATATATATATATATATATATATATATATATATATATATATATATATATGTATGTATATGTATGGTTATATATATGTATATGTATGCATAATCTGCCTTTGGGATGGGGGGGGTTTCCTCCCCCAAGGGAGTTTTGAGTGTCAACAACTTAATTTCCTTTATTCAGATACACTTTTATGCACTAATATGACAACTTTCCTGAAGCCAAGTGGCGTGTTATCTGTACGCATTTTCAGATATCTGCATGTATGTCTACGCTGTATACAGTGGCCGGCATCCCATTGACTTCGATTCATTTTGATGTTACTTTGACAGAGAATAACTTTACATCTGAAGCGTTTAAAGACTCTATTTCTCCGTTGTTTATTTCTAAAGAAACACGACAATGTATAAAAGGCTCCATTACCTTGTAGCTCACGTTATGGCTCCGTAGCAGAACGCTTTTATAACAATAGGCTAACGATTGGGTCATAACCACGAGACTTACTGTCACACAGTAGAGGAATTACCGTATAGTACAGGAGAAGCTCACAGGCAGTTTGGACTTCCATTAGCTGTTTAGGTTTAATTACTAATGTTAACTAGCATGTTAGTGATCAGTAATTACTAATGTTAACTAGCATGTTAGTGATCAGTAATTACTAATGTTAACTAGCATGTTAGTGATCAGTAATTACTAATGTTAACTAGCATGTTAGTGATCAGTAATTAGCCTGTGTCTATGTTATCTCCTTACATATACCTACACTCTCCGTCTCTGTAAGATTGGGAATGATTGAGATTTCTCTCTCACAGCTACCAGAAGACTTCACACTTTCAGACACGTTGCTCACGTCACATCTACGTCTTCAAGCTCAGTTGGAGGCTGCTCAGTAACACTCAGCCAGCATATGGATTGGCGCCACTTCATGACATCAGTCTGGGTATAACATATAAAAGACAAAGACAGTTTTTGGGGTCTTTCTTGGCATCTTAACTTTAATTCCCCTGATGTGAAATCTGTCGAAGCCAATTCATGAGATCAGTCAGATAAACACAGATGACAATTCAAAATATATCAAAAATATAATGGAGTATAGTTGTTGTTATAGTATGTTGTTGCGTGTCATTGGGCATTTTTAAGTGGGTATATGGAAATCCTGGAGCTTTCTTAGTGGGTATATACTCCGTATACCTGTGTATCACGTAGACTACACCACTGCTAGAGCTGCAACTACCAATTATTTCATTGTGTATTATTCTCTGGATGAATGGATGAGATGTTCGGTCTTTAAAAATGTGGATCAGTGTTTCCCGAAAATGCCAAGATGACGTCATCAAATCTCTTGTTTTGTCCACAACTCAAAGATAATAAGTTTACTGGAGACATGTTTTGACTTGCTGCTGCATGAAAAAGAGATTAAACATCTGGAGAATCCAGCTGATGGACGAGATTGAATGTGAATATTTTAATAATATAATATATAATATGTTTGAAGATTGCGAGTCTGAAACTAAAGGTTCAGGATTGTTTCACAATTTGGTGTCATAAACAAGATTTCAGCTGTTTTTTGTGGTTTATTTTCGATATTTTTTCTCGACATTTTTATTGTTTTTACTCTCTACTGTTGTCTCTCTACATACTACTCTCTACTGCTGTCTCTCTACATACTACTCTCTACTGTTGTCTCTCTACATACTACTCTCTACTGCTGTCTCTCTACATACTACTCTCTACTGCTGTCTCTCTACATACTACTCTCTACTGCTGTCTCTCTACATACTACTCTCTACTGCTGTCTCTCTCACGCTACCTCCTCTGCTGTCTCTCTACATACTACTCTCTACTGCTGTCTCTCTACATACTACTTTCTACTGTTTTCTCTCTACATACTACTCTCTACTGTTGTCTCTACATACTACTATCTACATACTACTCTCTACTGCTGTCTCTCTACATACTACTCTCTACTGTTGTCTCTCTACATACTACTCTCTACTGTTGTCTCAACATACTACTCTCTACTGCTGTCTCTCTACATACTACTCTCTACTGTTGTCTCAACATACTACTCTCTACATACTACTCTCTACTGCTGTCTCTCTACATACTACTCTCTACTGTTGTCTCTCTACATACTACTCTCTACTGCTGTCTCTCTACGTACTACCTCTACTGTTGTCTCTCTACATACTACTCTCTACTGTTGTCGCAACATACTACTCTCTACATACTACTCTCTACTGCTGTCTCTCTACATACTACTCTCTACTGTTGTCTCTCTACATACTACTCTCTACTGTTGTCTCTACATACTACTCTCTACTGCTGTCTCTCTACATACTACTCTCTACTGCTGTCTCTCTACATACTACTCTCTACTGTTGTCTCTCTACATACTACTCTCTACTGCTGTCTCTCTACATACTACTCTCTACTGCTGTCTCTCTACATACTACTCTCTACTGCTGTCTCTCTACATTCTACCTCTACTGCTGTCTTTCTACATACTACTCTCTACTGCTGTCTCTACTACATACTACTCTCTACTACTCTCTCTCTGTCTCTCTACATACTACTCTCTACTGTTGTCTCTCTACATACTACTCTCTACTGCTGTCTCTCTACATACTACTCTCTACTGCTGTCTCTCTACATACTACTCTCTACTGCTGTCTCTCTACATACTACTCTCTACTGTTGTCTCTCTACATACTACTCTCTACTGCTGTCTCTCTACATACTACTCTCTACTGCTGTCTCTCTACGTACTACCTCTACTGCTGTCTCTCTACATACTACTCTCTACTGCTGTCTCTCTACATACTACTTTCTACTGTTTTCTCTCTACATACTACTCTCTACTGTTGTCTCTACATACTACTATCTACATACTACTCTCTACTGCTGTCTCTCTACATACTACTCTCTACTGCTGTCTCTCTACATACTACTCTCTACTGTTGTCTCAACATACTACTCTCTACTGCTGTCTCTCTACATACTACTCTCTACTGTTGTCTCTCTACATACTACTCTCTACTGCTGTCTCTCTACGTACTACCTCTACTGTTGTCTCTCTACATACTACTCTCTACTGTTGTCTCAACATACTACTCTCTACATACTACTCTCTACTGCTGTCTCTCTACATACTACTCTCTACTGCTGTCTCTCTACGTACTACCTCTACTGCTGTCTTTCTACATACTACTCTCTACTGCTGTCTCTCTACATACTACTCTCTACTGTTGTCTCTCTACATACTACTCTCTACTGCTGTCTCTCTACATACTACTCTCTACTGCTGTCTCTCTACATACTACTCTCTACTGTTGTCTCTCTACATACTACTCTCTACCGCTGTCTCTCTACATACTACTCCCTACTGCTGTCTCTCTACATACTACTCTCTACTGCTGTCTCTCTACATACTACTCTCTACTGCTGTCTCTCTACATACTACTCTCTACTGTTGTCTCTCTACATACTACTCTCTACTGTTGTCTCTCTACATACTACTCTCTACTGCTGTCTCTCTACATACTACTCTCTACTGTTGTCTCTCTACATACTACTCTCTACTGCTGTCTCTCTACATACTACTCTCTACTGCTGGCTCTCTACATACTACTCTCTACTGTTGTCTCTCTACATACTACTCTCTACTGCTGTCTCTCTACATACTACTCTCTACTGTTGTCTCTCTACATACTACTCTCTACTGCTGTCTCTCTACATACTACTCTCTACTGCTGGCTCTCTACATACTACTCTCTACTGTTGTCTCTCTACATACTACTCTCTACTGCTGGCTCTCTACATACTACTCTCTACTGTTGTCTCTCTACATACTACTCTCTACTGCTGTCTCTCTACATACATATGTTCTTGTTTTTGTCACTTTTCTCAACCCATGCTGCTATGTCCCAGGACGTCCCTAGATAGTTAGGCCATTCAATAAACCGCACAGTGACTAACAGAGGAAACATCTGTCTGTCACATGACTAACAACTGGATCTTTGTCGCTATATGAAAGCCAATAAAACGATGCTTCATGCAAAGACTTCTGGGTATTACAGAGAACAGGAAGGTTGTGTGTCTTTGGGAAAAAGATGGTTGAGTAGTAACAATGTGAGTATTATCTGATAAAATCAATCATCAAGTAACAGTCGTTGATCTGTTAGACACACACACAGACACACAGACACACAGAACACACACACACACACACACACACACACACACACAGTCGATCTGTTGTCTTCCTGTATCTTAATCTTCATCAACAAAAAGCTTCTTTGGAAAACACTCAAAGTGGACAGAAAGTAAATAAAACTATCAAAAGCCATCTTGGTTCATGTTTCCACTGTTCCAACAATCACCACTCTGGTTTGGTTGAAATGAACCCTTAATTCACCCATTTACATGTGAAGATATGATGGCTCTATACACGCTAAAAGTCCTGATTATTTACATGGAGTCTGGTGGAGATATGCTGGCTCTATACACGCTAAAAGTCCTGATTATTTACATGGAGTCTCTGGTGGAGATATGCTGGCTCTATACACGCTAAAAGTCCTGATTATTTACATGGAGTCTGGTGGAGATATGCTGGCTCTATACACGCTAAAAGTCCTGATTATTTACATGGAGTCTGGTGGAAATATGCTGGCTCTATACACGCTAAAAGTCCTGATTATTTACATGGAGTCTGGTGGAGATATGCTGGCTCTATACACGCTAAAAGTCCTGATTATTTACATGGAGTCTGGTGGAAATATGCTGGCTCTATACACGCTAAAAGTCCTGATTATTTACATGGAGTCTGGTGGAAATATGCTGGCTCTATACACGCTAAAAGTCCTGATTATTTACATGGAGTCTGGTGGAGATATGCTGGCTCTATACACGCTAAAAGTCCTGATTATTTACATGGAGTCTGGTGGAGATATTCTGGCTCTATACACGCTAAAAGTCCTGATTATTTACATGGAGTCTGGTGGAGATATGCTGGCTCTATACACGCTAAAAGTCCTGATTATTAACATGGAGTCTGGTGGAGATATGCTGGCTCTATACACGCTAAAAGTCCTGATTATTTACATGGAGTCTGGTGGAAATATGCTGGCTCTATACACGCTAAAAGTCCTGATTATTTACATGGAGTCTGGTGGAGATATGCTGGCTCTATACACGCTAAAAGTCCTGATTATTTACATGGAGTCTGGTGGAGATATGCTGGCTCTATACACGCTAAAAGTCCTGATTATTTACATGGAGTCTGGTGGGTTTGGTGATGGTGATTACCCTTTAAGCAAACAAGCATCTACAGCCGACAACACAGATTCAAATATCACATGGTTGTTTCAAGGAGCTGTTTATTATTTACGATCGCTATGACAATACTTTTAAGAACTTTCTTAAACTCTTAACGCACCAACACACCTACTACACACAATTGGCAAAACAGTTAATTTCATGCTCAAAATCACACACTGTAAACTAAACTCCAACACTGATTTTCAAAATACAATAATTCACTAACACAATACACTGTGTCTACCAAAACAATGCAAACATGTCTAAAAATCAAATAATTCTTCCAAAACACTAACACATGTTCTCTCCCAACAGGAACATTTAGTCAATCATAGAACAATGTCATCCCATGGAATTACAGAGACTGGATTAGTTTATATGTGTCAGGTCTGCCCTTATATCAGTCTTTCCTGAAAAATGCGGAGTGATTGTTGCGGGCAAAAACACAGATGTTGTGCTAACTGTGTTAAGAGTTTAGGAAAGCTGTTAAAAGTATTGAAAAAAAGTGTCATAGCGATCGTAAAAAACTGTAATGCTAAAATAAAATATATTACTTCTGAGCAGAAGTCTCTCCATGAGCAGACAAAAAGTTCCTCCCTCCCTCCTCCCAACATCCTGTTTCCTGCAGAATCAAATCAAACACAGAAACAACATTAGCGCTGCCTGCAAATTGAATCAAAGCCGCTCTAAAGATTCATCCCAAAATCCATAACCTCACATGCACTGACTTCACAGTCCTACCCCCAACCCCAGACTCTCTTCTACCCACCTACTGTGCAATATTGATATTTAATATTTAATACTTTTGATAATTCTGTGCACTTTACAGTTTTTCTTGATTGCTTTGATACAGCAGTCAACTCAAACTCCACATTTTCAAAACAGTTAACACACAGGCCGAAACAGTGGCACTCATGGTCAAAATGACACATTTTGTTTGCAAAAGGCTCTAACTGTGCCAAAACATTTAAAATATGCAACAAAAGCAAATTTTGCATTCAAACAACACAACTTGCAAACAAGTGTATGAGCTCTTCCAATCAACCATTACACAGTGGACAACAATATACAAAATACAGCACTCAGTGTGAATCAGTGCATCATTGCTTGTCATTGTAGCCTATTACTGTACGGAGCTTTCATGCCAGAGCCATTTGTTGTCAAATTTGCCTTCTTGCCAAGAATTGGATCCAGAATCGGAAATGATTTGATGCAAATTGTATTGATTCCATTGATTCTTATTTTCAAACTGTGGCTGAAAACTCAAATACTGTAAATATTACACAAAATACATGTAAACCAAACCAAAATAAAATCTATTAGAGTATAAGAAATGCAAGAGGTGTCTTCTGCTCTAAATAAAAAGACAGGAAACTGGTTTTCAAACGGTAACCACACGACGCGAAATTAAAGCTGGGAAGCAGGTTGCTGTGAGTCGACTTTTAAAATGTAATCTTTGTTTTGCTTGATTTGCTAAATTCTCAGATTTCTAAGGAAATATTTGTTGCCTTTGTAGGGCTTTATGAGGACCAAACTGTAAGAGAGAAGACTATATGAGACAGGGAATAATACAGTCAAAGATATTTGACTTTTTCGAAATAAAAGCATGAAAATAAGCTCTACATGTCCGGCCCTTGATGGGATTCTCCTTTAGTGAAGTTGAGTTTGACACCCCTGGCCTAAAATATATAGCATCTCAGAACTGTGCACCTTTCCCCTTACCCCCTCCTCCCCCCTTTTCTTCTTTTGCACTACTTATTTTATTACATTGTTGACACTGGAAAGGAGTTGCTTTTAATCTTGTTGTACATGTGAATAATGACAATAAATGGCATTATATTCTGTTAAACAGCAGGGGGAGCTTTCAGGCCAGATGCATTCAGTTCTCACAGAAACAGCTGAAAACTAGACACTAAGTTCATAAACTCTTTCATCTCTACTTGGAGAATTAACACAACTCTTTATACACACCTTTATTCACGTTTTGGATATATTGTACAGAATTTAACATTAACTCACCTGTTCAGACTGCACCTTGGCCCAAAATGAGTCAGTCCTCCCCTGAAAAACTCTCCCATAAGTGTGTGTGTGTGTGTGTGTGTGTGTGTGTGTGTGTGTGTGTGTGTGTGTGTGTGTGTGTGTGTGTGTGTGTGTGTGTGTGTGTGTGTGTGTGTGTGTGTGTGTGTGTGTGTGGTGAGTTTCCTGTTTTCCTGATAGAGTGACATCTTCATTAAATCTTTTTGGATGTTGTCATCTGCTGTTGACACGCAGAATTACAAGTTTAGAGACAATTTACATCTTTGTTAGTTTTGTACAAAAAAGCGACAAATAGACGAAACAAAGGCGACAAAAACACGACATATAGACAAAAAAAGGGCGACAAATAGATGACATAAAATGCGACAAATAGACAACAAATAGACAACAACAAAAAGGCATCAAAAGAATGACAAAAAAACGTCCTGTATTACAACAAAACATTTATTCATATATATTTTCACAGTACGAATGAACGGAAAAAAAAAATACATTCGTCGGTTTCTTTCTGCTTTCAATGTTATAAAAAAAAAAGAAAGTGACAGAAGTCAAATATTACAGGATACAAAGGCTAAAGGAAAGGAAGAGGATGATGACAGGAAGGAAGATCATTACATAACATCTGAATCGCAGGTTACACAGAGTTCAATCTGACATTTAAAAGTCTGAATTAAATCCAAAACTGACTGACTGATCCTCAGACTAAAGAGTTTTTAATCCTTGAGGTGGAGGGTGTGTGTGTGTGTGTGTGTGTGTGTGTGTGTGTGTGTGTGTGTGTGTGTGTGTGTGTGTGTGTGTGTGTGTGTGTATGTGTACGTCTTCTGATTAAGTTTAAACAGAGAAAAGCTGCTGCAGATAAAACAGCTCCAGCTGTTTGGAGCTGAAGACTTGAAGGATTTTGGCAAGAAACTAAAAACAAAGTCTCTAAATTATTTAAATTCGTGCAAATTTTGGTCTCCTTTCTTACATTTTAAATCATCTTAAAACCATCAGATTTATGTTGTTACACCTACAGCTCAACCCTCATGTCGTCCTCGACCCTTTGACCCATTCTCAAAACTTCTGTATCAGAAATATGGGTTTCTTTTTAACCAAATTAATCAAAACATTAAGTACAATTGTAGGTACTCGATTACTACTTTCATTGAATTGTGGGTATTCAATCTCATAGCATTTGAAAAAATTAAAATGGTTTCAAAACCTGAACTAAACTTTGACATCCACACGTCTGAGATTCTCCACCAACATACGTTCCTCAAATATTACTCAAAATCATTCATCATTTCAAAATTAGGTCTAATCTCCTAGAAATGAGATTTATTGACCATGAATTCCAAAAATATGTGTACAACTATTGGCAAAAAAGTGACAAAAACATTGAAAAAAGTGGCAATGTGGCCGGGTTGGGTCAATGGGTAGAGCAGGCGCACATACTGTATACTGAGAGGTTTATGCCTCGACACAGAGGTCCAGGGTTCGAGTCCGGCTTGTGACGATTTCCTGCATGTCTTCCCCCTCTCTCTCTCCTCTGTCTCACCTAGCTGTCCTATCTATTAAAACAAAGGCGGAAAAAGCCACCACACCCCCCAAAAAAAAAAGGGTCACAACACAACACAAGGGTTAAAGCAAGGTTTAGTTGAGTCAGTTTTAGATTTCCAGAGACCAGCAGGCTTTTCCGAAGATCTTTGGGAGGAAAGTTTCTGGATGTTTGGGTCTAGAAGGGAAGATTCTGGTCTTTGGATCTAGGAGGGTAGTTTCTGGATGTTTGGGTCTAGGAAGGTAGTTTATAATCTTTGGATCTAGGAGGGTAGTTTCTAATCGTTGGGTTTAGGAGGGAAGATTCTGGTCTTTGGGTCTAGGAGGGTAGTTTCTAATCGTTGGGTTTAGGAGGGAAGCTTCTGGTCTTTGGGTCTAGGAGGGTGGTTTCTGGATCTTTGAGTGGTTAACCCTCGTAGGACCGGTCGGAGTGGGAGATACATCCGTTTCACGGAAGCGAAACGGAAGCGAAATTAACCCTAACCCTACCCCTAACCCTACACCTAATCCTACCCCTAAAGACACCTAATCCTACCCCTAAGAGGGTAGGATTAGGTGTAGGGGTCTAGGTGTAGGGTGTGGGTGTAGGGGTTAGGGTTAATTTTGCTTCCGTGAACCGGATGTGTCTCCCACTCCAACCGATCCTACGAGAAACCAGTGCATGCAAAAGGTTCCTAGATATGTATCGCATGTAAACAAACCGGCATTGGGGGGAATACACTATCTCGCCTGCAGTCGGAATGGAAGGGGTTTGATGCAAATTAGCGACAGTCGGCGTTAAGGGGCTAATCTTTGGGTCTAGGAAGGTAGTTTCTAATCTTTGGGTCTAGGAGGGACGTTTCTGGATCTTTGGGTCTAGGAGGGTAGTTTCTAATCTTTGGGTCTAGGAGGGAAGTTTCTGGTCTTTGGGTCTAGGAGGGAAGTTTCTGGATCTTTGCGTCTAGGAGGGAAGTTTCTGGTCTTTGGATCTAGGAGGGTAGTTTAGGAGGGTAGTTTCTAATCTTTGGGTCTAGGAAGGTAGTTTCTAATCTTTGGGTCTAGAAGGGTAGTTTCTAATCTTTGGGTCTAGGAAGGTAGTTTCTAATCTTTGGATCTAGGAGGGTAGTTTCTAATCTTTGGGTCTAGGAGGGTAGTTTCTAATCTTTGGGTTTAGGAGGGTAGTTTCTAATCTTTGGGTCTAGGAGAAAAGTATTTGATCTTTGGATCTAGGAGGGTAGTTTCTAATCTTTGGGTCTAGGAGGGACGTTTCTGGATCTTTGGGTCTAGGAGGGTAGTTTAGGAGGGTAGTTTCTAATCTTTGGGTCTAGTAGGGACATTTCTGGTCTTTGGGTCTAGGAGGGATGTTTCTGGATCTTTGGGTCTAGGAGGGACGTTTCTGGATCTTTGCGTTTAGGAGGGAAGTTTCTGGTCTTTGGGTCTAGGAGGGTAGTTTAGGAGGGTAGTTTCTAATCTTTGGGTCTAGGTGGGACGTTTCTGGATCTTTGCGTCTAGGAGGGAAGTTTCTGGTCTTTGGGTCTAGGAAGGTAGTTTCTAATCTTTGGGTCTAGAAGGGTAGTTTCTAATCTTTGGGTCTAGGAGGGTAGTTTCTAATCTTTGGGTCTAGGAGGGACATTTCTGGATCTTTGGGTCTAGGAGGGTAGTTTCTAATCTTTGGGTCTAGGAGGGAAGATTCTAACCTTTGGGTATAGGAGGGTAGTTTCTAATCTTTGGGTCTAGGAGGGTAGTTTCTAATCTTTGGGTCTAGGAAGGTAGTTTCTAATCTTTGGGTCTAGAAGGGTAGTTTCTAATCTTTGGGTCTAGGAGGGTAGTTTCTAACCTTTGGGTCTAGAAGGGTAGTTTCTAATCTTTGGGTCTAGGAGGGAAGATTCTTATCTTTGGGTCTAGGAGGGTAGTTTCTAATCTTTGGGTATAGGAGGGTAGTTTCTAATCTTTGGGTCTAGGAGGGTAGTTTCTAATCTTTGGGTATAGGAGGGTAGTTTCTAATCTTTGGGTCTAGGAGGGTAGTTTCTAATCTTTGGGTCTAGAAGGGTAGTTTCTAATCTTTGGGTCTAGGAAGGTAGTTTCTAACCTTTGGGTATAGGAGGGTAGTTTCTAATCTTTGGGTCTAGGATGGTAGTTTCTAATCTTTGGGTCTAGGAAGGTAGTTTCTAATCTTTGGGTCTAGAAGGGTAGTTTCTAATCTTTGGATCTAGGAGGGTAGTTTCTAATCTTTGGGTCTAGGAGGGTAGTTTCTAACCTATGGGTCTAGGAGGGTAGTTTCTAATCTTTGGGTCTAGGAGGGAAGATTCTAACCTTTGCGTCTAGGAGGGAAGTTTCTAATCTTTGGGTCTAGGAAGGTAGTTTCTAATCTTTGGGTCTAGGAGGGTAGTTTCTAATCTTTGGGTATAGGAGGGTAGTTTCTAATCTTTAGGTCTAGGAGGGTAGTTTCTAATCTTTGGGTCTAGGAGGGTAGTTTCTAACCTTTGGGTCTAGGAGGGTAGTTTCTAATCTTTTGGTCTACGAGGGTAGTTTCTAATCTTTAGGTCTAGGAGGGTAGTTTCTAATCTTTAGGTCTAGGAGGGTAGTTTCTAATCTTTGGGTCTAGGAGGTTAGTTTCTAACCTTTGGGTCTAGGAGGGAAGTTACTGGTCCACACATGAACCCGCCGGGCATCCTCACATGGTAAAAGACGAGCCGTTTTCGCTGGATCCGTCCACTGAGCGGCGGGTGGACACGTAGATCTCGGAGGTTACCCTGGAGAACCGTCGAGGGGCGATGTATCTCTTCCCCAGACACCACAGATCCTGGACGATCCTCCTGAAGTGGTTCCTGAACTTCACGCCGACGAAGGCATACAGCACCGGGTTCAGGCAGCAGTGCAGGTAGGCGATGGTCTGCGTCACCGTCTTGGCCACTTGCAGGATGTCCGAGTCTTGGCACGACTGCAGCTCGAACATGTTGGCGGTGTCGTAGAGCAACGTCACGTTGTACGGCAAGTGGCAGACGACGAACACCGCCACCACGGCCAGCACCACCCGCACCGCTTTGTGTCGCTGGAAGTTTCTGGCTTTCAGCAGGGTGACGATGATGGCGGTGTAGCAGAAGACCATGACGAGCAGGGGCAGGATGAAACCCACGGCCAGCTGGGTGCTGGGCACCGCCATCTTGGTAGTCAACGCTGTGGTGTTGTCTGTGAACCTAGTATTAGTAGCAGTAGTAGTTTATTCAGTCATCATAAAAACAATAATTATATACATATCACAGTGTAAACTCAAACAGTAAATAATGACTGAAAGCATTACGCTGAAACTAAAGCTCATGCCTATCCTAAGCTACTGCTACTCTTAGGACTGAACACTGGCTGCGTGGCGTTTTCTATGTCTTTGCACACCAGAAACGTGTCTGATGCAGCGCTGCTGATGCTAGCTTTGTCTGTACACATGGATGTTTCCCACTGATAAAATAAAATAATAGTGTGTTTTTCAACTTTATTTTGTCAATATTTTTGTGTTTGTACATTTATTTGCACATATTTCGATATATATATATATATATATATATATATATATATATATATATATATATATATATATATATATATATATATATATTTCAATTCCCTTTCTTGAGATATTAAAGTCCATGTTATTGGTTTAAATTACATTTATGTCAAAACCTAGAGACTCAAAATGTCATTTATTAAATGTATTTGTTTCAAAATGACATATAAACAATTTTTTGTATTCTATTTTGCATGGAAACGCTTCCAACACACTTGCATGTCGCGTGAAAAATAAGCATTGGTCCCATTTCTAGCATGCGCGCATTTTCGGAGCGGTTCGAGCAGCGCCTGAGACGTGCATGTTGCACGCTCTAACCTGTTAACATGGGAGCCGAAATAAAAATGCTCACACCACGCAGCCAGTGTGCAGGAGGCCTAACCTTTTGGCTACATTGAACGCATGATGTATAGGGACCGATAGCGGAGCGTATGTGGCACTGAATGTATCTTTTAACCGTCTCCACCTGCAGCACTGCACGGCGTAGGATTGTGTGAGTCACAGGCGAGACGGAGAGCTTTTGCTTTGGGATTGTTGTTGTTTCTGTTTCAGTTTTTCAGTCGGCACAGAGCTGTGAAACATCAATCTACTGTCAGCTGTTATCAGAGGAATCAAGGAATAAAAACGAAACAGCCAACACGCTCAGTGACGGTCATTCAGTCATTTTCTGTATATCAGTAGTTTGATTTAAAAGAAATAAAGACACTTTAATGATCTATTTCTGTGTGAAGGCTGTGAGAAAGTGGACATGGATCTGGTGAGCAGAAAAAGTTGTTGTTTGGCAGAACTTTCAGTCAAAAGAAGGCCATTCAAGTCCAGCTACAGGTTCAATCTGTTCAATGCTGATTGGTCTGGTGGTGGCGAGGACCCTAAACTATACACAACATGGCCGCTGTTACAACATCTGGTCTGAAACATCTGAAAGAATACGAGTTGTTCATGAAGGAATCTCCAGACAGCAGCCAGAATGCAGCAACTTCAGGTACAGCAAAGGAAGGACAGTCCCTGTTTACTTCATTCATGTGTTTACTGGGTTCATGGACTGAGGATGGGAGGAGGAGTCAGCACAATCTCAACCAGTGGATTCGGTATTCGGCCGAACCCCAAAAATCTGGATTCGGTGCATCTCTAGTTGGGACGTCCAGTCCGCGTATGTTGCGCATCCAATGCAGCCGGCCCGTAAGAAACAAATTCATTGAAAAACGGATAATGTTCTGGCAGAAAATGACCACCTTTTACGTTAAGTTTACACACACTTCTGTTAATCCAAAAAAAAAATGCACAATTCTGTAGATTTACAGTTATATCCTCCGTACCTTTAACAGATGTTTCTGTTTATCCAAAAATCAAAGTACAGAAAAACTCCAGTGAGAAATCATTACAGAAAATTCCTTCATATCAACACAGAATATCAGCCCGTATTTCTACGGACGTTTGTGTGAATATGCCTGTCCTTTGTTCTTATCGATTAGATCTATGGTTGAATAAACGTTGCTGACTGTTAAAATTGCATTGTGTTACAAAAGGGCTGTGTGCAGTCATTGAGGAAGTGGCTGTACTCCGGATGCACTCAGATGACCAGAAGGTGCATTGTGTATCACATAGATAAGCAGAAAAACAGGAAACACTTAAGAGAATAGAAGAGGAAATTGCACCACACAGAAGGCCCCGACTTTGGCATGTGTGTCTGTGAAGTTACCAGTTACTGTTCCCACAGCCCTATGTTCCCACAGCCCTATGTTCCCACAGCCCTATGGTCACACAGCCCTATGGTCACACAGCCCTATGTTCCCACAGCCCTATGGTCCCACAGCCCTATGGTCCCACAGCCCTATGTTCCCACAGCCCTATGGTCCCACAGCCCTATGTTCCCACAGCCCTATGGTCCCACAGCCCTATGTTCCCACAGCCCTATGTTCCCACAGCCCTATGTTCCCACAGCCCTATGGTCCCACAGCCCTATGTTCCCACAGCCATATGTTCCCACAGCCCTATGGTCCCACAGCCATATGTTCCCACAGCCCTATGGTCCCACAGCCCTATGTTCCCACAGCCCTATGTTCCCACAGCCCTATGTTCCCACAGCCCTATGGTCCCACAGCCCTATGTTCCCACAGCCCTATGTTCCCACAGCCCTATGGTCCCACAGCCCTATGTTCCCACAGCCATATGTTCCCACAGCTATATGTTCCCATAGCCCAATGGTCCCACAGCCCTATGGTCCCACAACCCTATGGTCCCACAACCCTATGTTCCCACAGCTATATGTTCCCACAGCTATATGTTCCCACAGCCCTATGTTCCCACAGCCATATGTTCTCACAGCTATATGTTCCCATAGCCCTATGGTCCCACAGCCCTATGTTCCCACAGCTATATGTTCCCATAGCCCAATGGTCCCACAGCCCTATGGTCACACAGCCCTATGGTCCCACAACCCTATGTTCCCACAGCCCTATGTTCCCACAGCCCAATGGTCCCACAGCCCTATATTCCCACAGCCCTATGTTCCCACAGCCCAATGTTCCCACAGCCCTATCTTCCCACAGCCCAATGTTCCCACATTTCTGGGACATTTTCAAAATGAGGTCTTGTGTTCCTACATTTCCTTTCCATTTAAGCCCTATCGTCCCACAAGAGTTTTTAGGGTTAGTGTTAGGTTTAAAACACATGAGGGGTTAGGGGGATAAAATGTGATACAAATTTATGAAAAGGGAAATGTGGGAACATAGTGCCTACTTTTGGAAAGAAATCTTAGAAATGTGGGAACATAGGGCCTAATTTTGAAAGAAAATAGGGCTTTGGCAACATAGAGCTGTGTTACAAAAGGGCTGTGTGCAGTCATTGAGGAAGTGGCTGTACTCCGGATGCACTCAGATGACCAGAAGGTGCATTGTGTATCACATAGATAAGCAGAAAAACAGGAAACACTTAAGAGAATAGAAGAGGAAATTGCACCACACAGAAGGCCCCGACTTTGGCATGTGTGTCTGTGAAGTTACCAGTTTCTGTTCCCACAGCCCTATGTTCCCACAGCCCTATGGTCCCACAGCCCTATGGTCCCACAGCCCTATGGTCCCACAGCCCTATGTTCCCACAGCCCTATGTTCCCACAGCCCGATTTTTCCACAGCCCTATGTTCCCACAGCCCTATGTTCCCACAGCCATATGTTCCCACAGCCATATGTTCCCATAGCCCAATGGTCCCACAGCCCTATGTTCCCACAGCCCTATGTTCCCACAGCCCAATGTTCCCACAGCCCTATGTTCCCACAGCCCTATGTTCCCACAGCCCTATGTTCCCACAGCCCAATGTTCCCAAAGCCCTATGTTCCCAAAGCCCTATGTTCCCACATTTCTGGGACATTTTCAAAATGAGGTCTTGTGTTCCTACATTTCCTTTCCATTGAAGCCCTATCGTCCCACAAGAGTTTTTAGGGTTAGTGTTAGGTTTAAAACACATGAGGGGTTAGGGGGATAAAATGTGATACAAATTTATGAAAAAGGAAATGTGGGAACATAGTGCCTACTTTTGGAAAGAAATCTTAGAAATGTGGGAACATAGGGCCTAATTTTGAGAGAAAATAGGGCTTTGGGAACATAGAGCTGTGGGAGAATAGGGCTGTGGGAACATAGGGCTGTGGGACCATAGGGCTTTGGAAACATAGGGCCTAATTTTGAAAAAAAAATCTTAAAAATGTGGAACCACAGGGCTGTGGGAACATAGAGCTGTGGGAACATAGAGCTGTAGGAACATAGAGCTGTGGGAACATAGAGCTGTAGGAACATAGGGCTGTGGGAACATAGAGCTGTGGGAACATAGAGCTGTAGGAACATAGAGCTGTGGGAACATAGAGCTGTAGGAACATAGGGCTGTGGGAACATAGGGCTGTGGGAACATAGAGCTGTAGGAACATAGAGCTGTGGGAACATAGAGCTGTAGGAACATAGGGCTGTGGGAACATAGAGCTGTAGGAACATAGGGCCTAATTTTGAAAAGAATCTTAGAAATGTGGTAATATAGGGTTGTGGGAACATAGCCACGCTCCCATCACAGTGTATGTAAATTCAAACAGTAAATAATGACTGAAAGGCTTAGGCTGAAGCTAAAGCTCATACATGCCTATCCTATGTCAGATCTACTCACCTGAACTCGCAGACGTGCCTAGGAGGCGTGGAGATAGTCGGCGATTCTTCCTCTTCGTACATGAACGCTTCCACGCTGTGGCTCGGCTCGTACCAGTGGTAGAAGTAAAAGTCCGGGACGGACAGCAGTACAGCGGAGGCCCACACGATGGCGCAGATGACTCGGCTGTAGGCCAGCGAGCGCAGTCTGAAGCTGCGGCGAGCCTGTACGATGGCGATGTACCTGTCGGTGCTGATGCAGGCGAGCAGCAGCATGCCGCTGTACAGGTTCACGCTGTAGGAGCCGCGCAGCAGCTTGCACGCTATCGGCCCCATCGGCCACGCCGACAGCTCGTTGTACACGATGAGAGGCAGCGACACCACGAAGAGGAGGTCAGCGATGGCCACGTTCAGCAGGTACACGTCTGTCATGGACTTGGTCCGCTTGTAGAAGGCGTACGTGGCGATCACCAGGCTGTTCCCCACGAAGCCCAGGATGCAGATGATGGAGTGCACGTACGGGCCGATGATCAGCTCAACGCTCTGGTTGTTCTGGAAGGCACAAGGTCCAATCAGGTCCTCGGGATAGTCGGTATAATTGTAGTTGTCTTCTGTTGGGTACAACATTTCCTGCGCCATCTTCTTCCACTGTAAACAAAGACAGAACAGAGAGAAATGTCAAACTGTGCAGCGAGGATGGAAAAAAGCAAGAAATACATAGGAAAAAAGTGACAAAAAATTACAAAAAAGTTGGAAAAAAACATTGGAAAAAAAGTGACAACATTTTTGTCACATAACAGTAACTGTTATGCACCTTAAAAAATAAAACCATCAAGTAAGAAGACATCTGTGTTGCACCGGCAATTTTTTTGCTATTTTATACTGTTGTGAACTGACAGTGGCCCATTGGTTAATTGTCTTTATTGGCACTGGCCCGATCCAATCAAATCCAGGACCACCAAAGTGCAAAGGGAGGTGCAGAGAGATTATGGGAGAAAAATATTAAGAATCTACAGTCGGATGCCTCAAAATGTGCCAAACCTTCTGAAATGTTTGGGGCTGTAGTAGCTGCTTCAACATCAGCTCCTAATACCCTATTGTCCCACTAGAGCACTGCGCTCCCAGAATGCAGAGTTACTGGTGGTACCTAGACTCTCTAAAAGTAGACTGGGAGCCAGAGCCTTCAGTTATCAGGCTCCTCTCCTATGGAACCAGCTCCCGATCTGGGTTCGGGGGGCAGAAACTGTAATCGCTTTCAAGAATGAACTTAAAACTCTTCTATTTGATAAAGCTTATAGTTAGGGAGTGAGGAGCTGCAGTGTTCACCTATCTGGCCCACCTGCTTCTCTTCATAATTGTTAGACTAATAATACATAACAAAGTAGAGGGAGGCAGGCCAGCCAAGCCCGATCCGCAGGGGAGAGTTCTAAGCCTGAAAAAAGCTACCTCTCCTTATGACCTGTCTCTCTTAGTTACGCTGTTATAGTTACGCTGTTATAGTTCTAGACTGCCGGGGGACTTCCTTCCTTCCTTTGACACACTGAGCTGCTCTCTCCTCTCCCTTTCTATTACTATTACTATTACTATTTGTGTGTATCCCGTCCCAGAAATGCTTGTTACTAATCCTAGCTTCTGGGAGTTTACTCCCGAGTCCTTGTGTTTTTTCCCCCAGCGTATTTCCTTGGAGAACGTTGGCACCAAGATCCTGGTTCCAGCTGTCGCCGTGGTCCTGCTGCACTCCCTGCTGAGCTCAGCGGTGCCCTGCAATGTCATGCTTCTTCCTGCTGAACCCTGCTGCTTCCTGCTGAACCCTGCTGCTTCCTGCTGAACCCTGCAGCTTCCTGCTGCTTCCTGCTGAACCCTGCTGCTTCCTGCTGAACCCTGCTGCTTCCTGCTGAACCCTGCAGCTTCCTGCTGAACCCTGCAGCTTCCTGCTGAACCCTGCTGCTTCCTACTGAACCCTGCAGCTTCCTGCTGAACCCTGCCGCTTCCTGCTGAACCCTGCAGCTTCCTGCTGAATCCTGCTGCTTCCTGCTGAACCCTGCAGCTTCCTGCTGAACCCTGCAGCTTCCAGCTGAACCCTGCTGCTTCCTGCTGAACCCTGCAGCTTCCTGCTGCTTCCTGCTGAACCCTGCTGCTTCCTGCTGAACCCTGCAGCTTCCCGCTACATCCAGTCACTGTTCCATTATTAATGTGACTATTATCACCACTGTTCATCACACCCCCAACCGGCCCGTCAGACACCGCCTACCAAGAGCCTGGGTCTGTCCGAGGTTTCTTCCCAAGAGGGAGTTTTTCCTCGCCACTGTCGCACTGCTTGCTCTTGAGGGAATTACTGTAATTGTTGGAATTGTTGGGGCTTTGTAAATTATAGAGTGTGGTCTAGACCTACTCTATCTGTAAAGTGTCTCGAGATAACTCTTGTTATGATTTGATACTATAAATAAAATTGTTAAAAAAATAGAATTGAAATTGAATTGAATTACCTGAAGTAGAAGAAGGAGGAGAGGTGGCTGACTATACAGAGAAGCAGAAACAGCATCATGACAGGGAAGAAGGCGAGGAGGAGGAGAGTGACCATGACAGGGCCAGGGGAGCGAGTGAGGAAAAGATGGAAGAGAGAGTAGATGACGATGTGGTAAGGAGTAGGCAAATTAACTCTCAGGAAGGGAGAGAGGCTGTCTGTGTGTGTGTGTGTGTGTGTGTGTGTGTTTGTTCTTGTTTAACTATATTTGTGGGGTCCAAAAATCAGGAGTCCAGTATACTTGTGGGGTCCCGACAGCTTTGTGGGCCCAAAATGCAGGACCCCCCAAGTTTAAAATACTGTTTGAGGGTTAAGACTTGGTTTTAGGATTAGGGTTAGAATTAGGTTATGGTTAGGGTGAGGGTAAGGGTTAAGGTTAGGCATTTAGTTGTGATGGTTAAGGTTAGGGTAAGGGTTAAGGTTAGACATTTAGTTGTGATGGTTAAGGTGAGGGTAAGGGTTAAGGTTAGGCATTTAGTTGTGATGGTTAAGGTTAGGGTAAGGGTTAAGGTTAGACATTTAGTTGTGATGGTTAAGGTTAGGGTAAGGGTTAAGGTTAGGCATTTAGTTGTGATGGTTAAGGTTAGGGTAAGGGTTAAGGTTAGGCATTTAGTTGTGATGGTTAAGGTTAGGGTAAGGGTTAAGGTTAGGCATTTAGTTGTGATGGTTAAGGTTAGGGTAAGGGGCTAGGGAATGCATTATGTCAATGATGGGTCCCCACAAAGGTAGTGAAACAAACTGTTTGTGTGTGTGTGTGTGTGTGTGTGTGTGTGTGTGTGTGTGTGTGTGTGTGTGTGTGTGTGTGTGTGTGTGTGTGTGTGTGTGTGTGCGTGCCTAATGTCATATCGACAAGCAGTTTGGCTGTCTGGTAACCTCTCAGTTTAACACTTCATCAGTGAGTGTGAGATAAGACTCATATACATCAAAACTTCACTGAATGCACCTTGCACAATAGGTTTATCTACAGCTGATCATTACTAGGGAAACACTTGTACATTTTTACTCCCCAACTTATTGAAAAAGTTGTACATTTTATTTACAAATTGTATACATTTTAAATATTGCTCGTGTAGTATTCAATTATTTAATGTATATTGTTTCTTATTATTTAATGTATACTCTGTATGTGTGCTGTGTGATATTTTGCTGCTGCAACACCGTTATTTCCCATTTTTTTGGGATCAATAAAAATCTATCTATCTATCTAAGCTTACATTGAAAATGCTAGCGGTTAGCTAGGTTAGTTGGGTAGCTGAAAAGTCTGTGATCTATAAAATCAGTGATGATACAAGCATCAGTGTTCCTTGAATGGCTTTATTAGCTATTGCTATTCAGGTATTTCTTTGTGGCATACACTACTCTCAGCTTAATTGTAGCTTTTGGGAAGGGTTATGGTTATGGTTATGGTATTTAGCAGACACTTGTGTCCAAAGTGACAAAATATTAATCTTACAATAGTTAAAATTAACAGTAAACTGTTTTTAAAAGTTGCTAAGCCAATATTAAGCAAAATAGTAATAATAACAGTAATGGCAATACAATAAATATACAAATCATAACTCTAAGAAAGGAATTAATTATTTAAGTGTAAGATCAACAGATAAGTCTTGGGATCCAAAACGATCACATGAACGCTGAACACTAGGCAACTCATATCATAGCATGCACGCATATCTTAAGAGGACTGTCTGCAGGGAATGTGTCTGACCAATCACGGTGGTTGTGGGCTGCCTGGTCCCAAAAATGTCAGGGCCGATTTGTTGTCCCAGTCCAGCCCTGATGTCTGTATATTGTGGGTCACCACAGTGTCATGAAACACCAATAAACGTCATGAATACAATCCATCATGAAGTTTGTATTGATTTTTAAATACTTGTTATATGAATAAACTCAGTTATTATGGTGCTAAAACAGTCTCATAAGAATTTGTAACTTGTAAAACACAATTCACAAATTAATGCAGAGAGATTTGTATCCGTAAATGTGTATCCGTGTCTGTGCATCTAATTTGTAACTCGAATTTCATCATTTGTAAATTAACTTTCAATGTAAATATATACGTGTAAATCTCCTATATGTGTGGGTACTTTTGAGAGTGTTTTTCCGCGCCGTTTGTGGTCAGAAGCAATTCGTAACTCAGGTGACAAATCACATCATTAGAGACACAGATACGACACAGATTTACGAATACAAATCACCCTGTATTCATTTGTGAATTGTGTTTTACAAGTTACAAATTCTTATGAGACTGTTTTAGCACCATAGTTAAGTTAAGTTATAGTTAGTTATAGTATGATGTTCTGAATGAAGAACTAAATGTAAAAGGTAATAAAGAGGGTCCCGGTGGCGTTGGTTTCCCTCCTGTAAAAAATGCATCAACAACGTCAAGTTAAAATGGGACAAAAATGCCCCAAAATTGTCAAGAAAACGTGTAAATGTTTCTTTACATGCTATTAAATTGAATAAAACACCCAAATCCAACCAAACTAGTGA
>NC_041348.1:31728768-31736268 GCF_004354835.1 Perca flavescens
AAGTGATGAAACTGTCCCAGTTGTGGTGGAGCGAAGGCGTCTTTACGGCGAGAGGAAGTGTGCAGAAACCAGGTCAGTTGGGTGTGAAGCACCGAGTGACCCAGATCATCAGCACCGTGTGGTTTCTTCTCCTCTCTCGCACGAATGTTCTCAGACTGGCTGCTCGAAGGCCTCGGCTGACTCCTCTTCATCAGAGGGATGGAAGCTAGGAGGCCAAGAAAGACCCCACAAACTCTCTCTGTCTCTTATATGTCTTGTATTCAGACTGATAGTGGTGTAAGAGGAAGGTTTGGAGCTTGTTCTGCTGGTAAAAAGTGATGAAATTGTCTCAGGTGTCATTTTTTTCAACGTTTTTGTCACTTTTTTCGACAATTTTGTCACTTTTTGCGACTTTTTTGTCCTTTTTCGACATTTTTATCACTTTTTTGTCAATGTTTTTGCTCTTCTTTCGACATTTTAGTCACTTTTTTGTCACTTTTGTCAATGTTTTTGCTCTTCTTTCGACATTTTAGTCACTTTTTTCGACATTTTTGTCCTTTTTCAACATTTTTATCACTTTTTTTGTCACTTTTGTCAATGTTTTTGCTCTTCTTTCGACATTTTAGTCACTTTTTTCGACATTTTTGTAATTTTTCAACGTTTGTCACGTTTTTTCGTCATTTTAGTCACTTTTTGCAAAATCTTTGCGACATTTTTTTCAACATTTTTATCACTTTTCTGTCACTTTTGTCAATGTTTTTGCATGTCATTTTAGTCGCTTTTTGCGACTTTATTGTCACTTTTTTCAACATTTTTGTCCTTTTTCAATGTTTTTATCACTTTTTTCAATGTTTTTGCACTTTTTCAACATTTTTGTCACTTTTTTTTAACCCTAACCCAACCAGTTTTTCTTTTCCTAAAGTGTCACATAACCTAACCGTAGCCTCGTAATAACACGCCACATGGCTTAAGAAAGTGGCGTGTATGTTTACGTTGTGATGTTGCAGACTGTGGTCCGCTGTATACAGCGTAGACATACACGCTGATAGCTCAAAATGTGGCTTAAGAAATTGGGCGTGTATGTTTACGCAAAGTCATGATGCCATGTTGATCAGGGGAATGAAAGTTAGGATTTTAAGAAAGACCCCAAAAACTGTCTTTGTCTTTTATATGTTGTACCCAGACTGATGTCATGAAGTGGCGCCAATCCATATGCCATTATTGGCGTGTTATCAAGACACATACTGGCTTTTTAGCGTGTTTATCAAAGTCCGTTTGGCCTCCGTTGACTTACATTACCTTGTGATTGCGTGTGAATTGATGCCGTAGTGAGTAGTATGAAAGGGCGAAAACACGCCACTTCTAAAGCCACGTGGCGTCTTATCGCAAGGCTACGGTTGGGTTTAGGAAACGCGCCACGCGGGACCTGATCCCCGGTCTCCTGGGTGAAGGTCCTGTGTGTTTTCGGCCTTTCATACTACTCACTACGGCGTCAATTCACACGGAATTGCAAGGTAATGGAAGTCAAAGGAGGCCAAACGGACGTTGATAAAGATGCTAAAAAGCCAGTACACGTCTTGATAACACGCCAATAATGGCATGACGAATTTGCGTGTCATACATACACCACTTCATGACATCAGTCTGGGTACAACATATAAAAAAAAGTGACAAAAAAGTCAAAAAAGTGACTATAATGTCGAAAAAAGTGCAAAAAAGTCAAAAAAAAGTGCAAGAAAGTCGAAAAAAGTAACTAAAATGTCAAAAACTGCAAAAATGTTGAAAAAGTGCAAAAATGTTGAAAAAAGTGACAAAAACTTTGAAAAAAGTGTCAAAACAAGTGACAAAAAAAGTAAAAAAGTCACTAAAATGTCGAAAAAAGTGCAAAAAATCAAAAAAGTGACTAAAATGTCAAGAAAAGTGAATAAACTTTGAAAAAACTGACTAAAATTTCAAAAAAAGGGACAAAAACGTTGAAAAAGGACAAAAATGTCGAAAAAAGTGACAAAAATGTCAAGAAAATGACAAGAACTTCAAAACAAGTGACTAAAACAGCAATGAATAGGCGCCACTACATGACATCAGTCTGGGTACAACATATAAAAGATAAAGTAAATGTAAATGTGCAGCTTACACTAGCGGCTAAAATCTACATATAATACACACGCACCACACCGCATTGTCATTTTTAGTACCAGTATCATAGTTTAATTTTTACTAATGTTGCTAATAGTCTTTGAGCTGTAGCTTGCATTTCTCTAGTTGTAGGTTAGACATGAGTTCTTTTAAGGTTCCACAGCGTTCTGCTGGGTAGAAATATACAGTGTTAAGAAGAGACTTATGGATCACTCTCTCCTCTCGTCTGACATGTTGACCACAGTGAAAGGAGGAGAGGCTACCACACTCTACAACACCTGCAGAACCACATCAACATGTCGGAGTTTTCTGTTCCTGTTTCAGTTACCCACCACTCACCGTGGCTCTATGTACAGTACAGGCCAAAAGTTTGGACCCACCTTCTCATTCAACGTGTTTCCTTTTTATTTTCATGACTATTTACATTGTAGATTCTCACTGAAGGCATCAAAACTATGAATGAACACATATGGAATTATGTACTTAACAAAAAAGTGTGAAATAACTGAAAACATGTCTTATATTTTAGATTCTTCAAAGTAGCCACCCTTTGCTTTTTTATTAATAAGGGAAATAATTCCACTAATGAACCCTGACAAAGCACACCTGTGAAGGTAAAACCATTTCAGGTGACTACCTCATGAAGCTCATTGAGAGAACACCAAGGGTTTGCAGAGTTATCAAAAAAAGCAAAGGGTGGCTACTTTGAAGAATCTAAAATATAAGACATGTTTTCAGTTATTTCACACTTTTTTGTTAAGTACATAATTCCATATGTGTTCATTCATAGTTTTGATGCCTTCAGTGAGAATCTACAATGTAAATAGTCATGAAAATAAAAAGGAAACGCATTGAATGAGAAGGTGAGTCCAAACTTTTGGCCTGTACTGTATATCTTTATTGTCATTATCTGTATTTATATTTTTCCATTCCGAGTACTTACTTTTTCAATATTACTTATATTGAAAAAGTACACTTTAATATCTTTTGTATGTGTGGTTAATTACTTTTGCTATGCTATTTAATTACATATTATTCAATCTAATTTCACATCAATTACTTACTTACATTAAAATATTTTTCGTACTATGGCCACCTCACTTTAACTTTACAATACTTTTTATATTTTTTAATATAATGCCACTTTACACTCCTTCAGTACTTTTTGCACGTTGCCTGTTGGTTGGTTGGTGTTTATTGTGGAAACACTGCTGCTGTAACAAGTGAATTTCCCCATTGTGGGATGAATTTATATGATCTAATCTAATCTAATGTTGCTCAGACAGTTGCAGAAGGAGCAACTTGCTCCTGATAAACATTTGGGACAGAATGCATCCTGTGTAATAATAATATCTAATAGTGACAGAGAATGTGGAGGTCAGGAGAGGAGGATGAACAGAGGACTGATTCCAGGGCTTGCGCATATTTTGCTATCTTCACGAGAGACTGAACGTACGAGCTATGACCATCTGATCAGCGGCACAGACACCGTGATGGAAGGAGGAACCTGGAGAAGGATAAAAGCGAGAGAGGGCAGAGGATAGGACGGGACCAGAGTCCCAGACAGACTGTTGGCGTTAGGGTCAGGCTTCAAAATTAACATTGCTGTCAACCAGCCACATGGCTAGTGGACGATCTAATTGGACCAGCCACTCAGTAGATTAGTAGATTGGTTTTTTTGGCCAAATCTACCAGCTGCTTACATATTTAAGCAGCATTTGGCTGGTAGATGGTGTTCAACCCTGGTTAGGACGACTGTCTTAAAGGGGGCTCTGGTCCTTATGCATGGGTACCTGTTAGTCATGATGCATAAGTTGTATTCTGCTTGCAATATCATTTACTTTAGTATTATTATTATTTTATTATAACTTAAATTGAACAAATCCTGAGTATTGATTTCCTTGCCTACTAGTCATTGAACACCAAAACTTAAAATTGTGTCATGTGTCATTTTTAGTACCAGTATCATAGTTTAATTTTTACTAATGTTGCTAAAAGTTTTTGAGCTGTAGCTTGCATTGCTCTAGTTTTAGGTTAGACATGAGCCAAAACAGCCAGGCTCTCATTGGCTAGCTGTTAGCCAGTCAGATTCAAGCAGCTTAGCTCGTTGAATATTAATGAGAAGTCAGTCTTCCTGCAGGCTTTCTATACCGCGCTAGGATGGCTTGAAACAAGGTAACCAAGGTTACAGAGTCCATGGTAGACCTTCAGACATCACCACAAAGTCAGGAAATATACGTGTGGCAGCTAGGGCACTTTGTGCAGTCAATATTTTCACTGTATTATTGCATGACTCATGTCTCACTTACATTTTGGGCCTCACAAAGCCCCAAAATGTTAGTCAAAAAAGTTCCTCAGCCAGCGACAAATACGTTGAATAAAGCGCCAAGAAAGTTGGAAAAAGGCCGAAAAAAAGCGTGAAAATTGTCAGAAAAAGTGACAAAAATATCAGTTAAAACAAAGTGCTTAAAGCATTGAAAAAAAGTGCACAAACTGCCAGAATAAAGGCGTCGAAAAAAAGCATCAAAAACTTTTGGAAAAAGTGACTGAAACTACGTGGGCCTGACTGAGCCAGAACAGAACTAGCACCTCTGATTCCTCCGATAGATAGATCGTTGTATTGTCATTGATATATCACTACACGACCAAATTAAGATGACATCAATCACTCACTTAGCAGCGTGAACGATGGAAGTATAAAAAGTGACAGCAGTGTCAGCAGCAATAAATAGATAAATATAATAAATAAATAGAGTAAGAAAACACAGTGCACTGTCACAGTATGGTTCAAGTCCAGCTTAGCTCCACCTGTCAGCCTGTCAGCTGCTCATGCATGGCCCTGGGAAAATAGAAGCTGTTTCTGATGTGGTTTGTCCTCATGACCCCGAGCCTGTCTGGGGGGGTAGGGTGTCAAACAGGATATAGCCTGTAGGGTATATAGTGTGTAGTATACACAGTATACAGCACTATGTTTAACTCCTAATAAGACTGTAGAGACATGTCTATAGGTAGTAGTATACAGCACTATGTTTAACTCCTAATAAGACTGTAGAGACATGTCTATAGGTAGTAGTATACAGCACTATGTTTAACTCCTAATAAGACTGTAGAGACATGTCTATAGGTAGCAGTATACAGCACTATGTTTAACTCCTAATAAGACTATAGAGACATGTCTATAGGTAGTAGTATACAGCACTATGTTTAACTCCTAATAAGACTGTAGAGACATGTCTATAGGTAGCAGTATACAGCACTATGTTTAACTCCTAATAAGACTGTAGAGACATGTCTATAGGTAGCAGTATACAGCACTATGTTTAACAACTTCTTCATTTATAGGTTATGTTTAACAACTAATAAGACTGTAGAGACAAAAGTCTATAGGTAGCAGTATACAGCACTATGTTTAACTTTTAAGACAACATCCGGTTCGCACTAACAACTTCTTCATTTGGTTAAAAAGACAAAAGTCGTGCGATTCGACAAAACAACGGGGACAATAAATAAACGCACCATAATTGTACCCAAAGTGCTCCACGAGCTGAGTGGAGACGCTGCTGTTAGCCACTATGCACCAGAGCTATGGAGCACACTGCCTGTGTCCAATCAGACGAGATCAGTGAATATTTAAAAAAAAAAAAAAAAAAAAATATATGAGAGCTTTTCCCTAAAATTTTTATTTTATTTTTAACATTTTATCTTGTGTCGTGTAACTGAAAAAAAGCGACAACATTTTTTTTGTAAATGCTTTTTTTAAAACAATTTTTTGTGGCTTTTTTCTACATTGTCGCTTTTCAACAGTTAAATATTTATCAATGTATTTATAATAATGTATTTGTCGCCTTTTTTCTCATTGTTTTTGGCTATTTTTAAACCAAATTTCAATTTTTTTTTATTTTATTTATTTATTTGTTGTTTATTTGAATAGGGACAGATACAAAAAAAACATGGATTATTACATAAAGAACAATCCGATGCCTGTATCACAGTGTTTGTAGCCATCACCTGTCCCTAGGAGGGCTTTTAACAGTTAAAATAATAAAAAAGTCACATTTTTTACAGTGAATACAATAAATATCCAGAAACGAGTTAACAGCAATAAAAATAAGTGTAGTAAATAAACACATTAACTCAAACTCACACAGATGCACACCTCCCATACACACAGCTATACATGTCATAAAATGTCAAAAAACATTTTGGGCAAAAGAAATTTTACAAAATGGAACTTTATGCCTAAATTCAACACTTTTGTCGTTGTTTTCGACTCTTGTGGGAGATCCAGTGCTGCTCATGAGTGTATGACCCCCATGCTAAAGTTCACTAAAAAGAGGAATTAAAAAAAAAAAAAAAAAAAAAATCATCTTTTGGACATTGATCTTAAGGCATTAATTAAAAAAAGAAATAGGAAAAATCCAACCTTTAAGGACACCAATTTTCTTTGTGAATGAATAATGAATCGTAAATAAATAAATAAATAAATGTTCTTCCTTAAAATACAGGGGACATAAGTCAGTCCACAGCGGAGCTGTAGCTACAGTATAGTCTACAGTTCCCAGACAACACTCGTAAATACTAATATATATACAAATATTTAATATAATCTGAGATAATATAAAGCACATGTGTCAAACTCAAGGCCCGTAGATTTAGATCTGGCCCGTATATTAATACATTTTGGCCCTCCTAGTTGTGCACCAAACCAAAAACACAGGAAAGTGTTTTTTTTTTTAAAACTGTAATTACGTGACATTCAAATCAGAATTTGGCAGATTTGCCGATTCTGAGACTCAGAAATTCCCCCAGAAGACGAAAGAAGAAGAAGAAGAAGAGAGAGTTTTCATATTCAGGCTGAGAAACAGGTTGGATCCTTTGCTTTGCTTGATTTACTAAATCCTATGATGGCTAAGGAACTCTTTTGACGACTTTTGTAGGCCTTCGTGTCAACAAAAATGTCAGAAAAAGCCACAAATTTACAAAAAAGGTGAGAAATGTCTGAGAAAGACACAAAAAAGTCGGAACAAAAACAGATAAAAATGAGGTAAAAAGCTCCCAAAATGCAGCAACAAAAGCATGCCAATAATCTCTCCATGTCTGGCCCTGGGTGGGATTCGCTCTTTCCAGTGTGGCCTTCTGGGAAACTGAGTTTGACACCCCTGATATAAAGGCTAAAAAGGGTCCTCTCTGCCCTGGTTTCAGACTGACAGGCTGGAGGTTTTAGGGACCAGTTTGGGAAAGGAGAGGGAGGTCAGAGCACCAATAGTGAGTAAGGAAGTCAGGTTTATAGTTCTATCGCACATTTAAATGAATCAGCTGGCGCTGACCAAAGTGCTGCATTAGTCACAGGGTGATACAGTTAAAATTAAAATAAATCACTCGTAC
>NC_041348.1:31743768-31753768 GCF_004354835.1 Perca flavescens
CTGAGTCACCTGTACAAGTACACTTTAATGATTTCCTTATGACCCAAGTCATCTAATGAACTACTGTAACACACACAGACACACACACACACACTCACAAACACAGCCAATCGTACCCCTCCCTGATGGAGAAGTATCTGCTGATGTTTCTCACCATTGATCCTGACCAAATCTCCACCTCCATTTGTAGAAATGGAGCCCCCAAACTTAGCAGGGAACCTCCACCGTGCTCCACTGTTACCTGCAGACTCTCATTAGACCCACGAGTCATTCTAAACTACTACTGTCCCTCCCTCCACCAACCGGCTACACACAGGTAGTTCTGCACCCCCCCAGGTCCTATGGTAAATGGGTTCTCGCCTTCTTATTTAATCGGAGCTCTTACATGTCCGCACACCTGTCAGAGCACCGAGGTCGTCCAATCAGATGCTCCACCATGTGCTCCAGCCTTTTCATTGGTTGATCCAAACCTCTGGAATGGTTTACCTATTCATGGAAGAACAGCTCGGACCATTGAAGTGTTCAAGTCCATGCTTAAGACCCACTATTATTTTATTGGCTTTTAATTTAAGCTGAGCTTTGATATCTTGACCTTATTTTACTGTTAGTGATATATATTGTATTGTATATTGTGCTCCGTTTGTGTACACCAGTCTAATTCAACTCATAATCAGCCAAAGTCTGCATATTTGTGCATATTTTTTTTCAAATAAGCCGCACTTTCGCCGCATTAATTGCCGATTTTCCGCGCAAAATATTTGGGGCTTGCATGATTTCATAATCCTCGCATTTTCGTAGCAAAAAAGTCCCATAATATATCTCAGCAGAAAGTTAAAAATTATTAATATTATTATTATATATAATTATTATTATATATATAATTATTGTTATATATTATTATTATTATATATTATTATTATTATATATTATTCATTATATATAATAATTATTATTATTATATATATTATATATATTATATATATTATATATTATTATTATATATTATTTATATATATTATTATATATATTAATATATTATTATTATATATATTAATATATTATTATTATATATATTATATTATTATATTTTATTAACAATGTTTGAAAGTCTGTCTCTTTTGCCTCTTTTATTTCCCTCTGTTTAGACTATTACTTTAATTTTTACTTTCATATTACATTATTTGTATATATTTTTGTATCTTATTTCTTTACGTCTCGCGATGACTGAATATCTGTAAACTAATTTTTTAAATAAAGTAAACAATAAAAGCAGTGTTTATTTTTCTCTTTTTCATCAAACTGCAATTTTTGCAAATTTCCACAATTTCATCGCATAAAATAGCACAAATATCCCTCATATTCCATCGCATCTTTGAAGAAAACGTGCAACATAATCAAGGGTTTTTGCCCCACAACAATCACAAAAAACCTCCACGTGTGTGGAAGGGCTGTCTGACTCCGAGCCTACACAGTTTTCTTTCTGCAGCTGGACCTGGAAGAACTGATGCTGGTTCGAAGGGAAAGGGCAGTAACACCAAATATTAATATTAATGTATGATTTAGATCATTATTTATATTTTTGGAAGCATTCTTAGTTTACAGCATTCGTTCACACCTGCCTAAGACTTTTGCAAAGTACTGTGTATACACACATACATATATATATATATATATATATATATACACATATACACACACACACAGTATATATTTGTTATATTCGAGAGTCTGGAGGAATACATCCCGTTGCTTTTCAAAAAAAAAAAAACAGAATAGCAACTCACTGATTGTTATCTGACATATTATATCAGCTGTTACTGCTCTAATATCATATATATCATATACTGTATATCAGCTGTTACTGCTCTAATATCATATATATCTCATATTATATCAGCTGTTACTGCTCTAATATCATATATATCATATACTGTATATCAGCTGTTACTGCTCTAATATCATATATATCTCATATTATATCAGCTGTTACTGCTCTAATATCATATATATCTCATATTATATCAGCTGTTACTGCTCTAATATCATATATATCTCATATTATATCAGCTGTTACTGATCTAATATCATATATATCTCATATTATATCAGCTGTTACTGATCTAATATCATATATATCTCATATTATATCAGCTGTTACTGATCTAATATCATATATATCTCATATTATATCAGCTGTTACTGATCTAATATCATATATATCTCATATTATATCAGCTGTTACTGATCTAATATCATATATATCTCATATTATATCAGCTGTTACTGATCTAATATCATATATATCTCATATTATATCAGCTGTTACTGATCTAATATCATATATATCTCATATTATATCAGCTGTTACTGCTCTAATATCATATATATCTCATATTATATCAGCTGTTACTGCTCTAATATCACATATATCTCATATTATATCAGCTGTTACTGCTCTAATATCATATATATCTCATATCAGCTGTTACTGCTCTAATATCATATATATCTCATATTATATCAGCTGTTACTGATCTAATATATATATCTCATATTATATCAGCTGTTGCTGATCTAATATCATATATATCTCATATTATATCAGCTGTTACTGATCTAATATATATATCTCATATTATATCAGCTGTTGCTGATCTAATATCATATATATCTCATATTATATCAGCTGTTACTGCTCTAATATCATATATATCGCATATTATATCAGCTGTTACTGATCTAATATCATATATATCTCATATTACAGCCGCTGATCCAAACATTTCAGAGTCGCATTAACTATTTTACATTTAAATCTTCAATTTAAACTCTTACAGACTTTACAAGAAACAACTTGTTCTCAGAAAGAAGAAGAGAAAGAGAAAGAGAGAAGCGAGATAAATGGAGAGAATAAATAAAGAGATTAAATTAAAGTTGAACTCACAGGTTGAAGTTTGGATCGTGCTGCTGGTTTCCTCTCAGCTCGCACAGGTGATGACAAGACTGCTGCTAAAAGGGAAGTGAATGTGTGTGTGTGTGTGTGTGTGTGTGTACATGACTCTGTGCATATCTATGTGTGTTTGTTTCTGTGTGTGTGTGTGTGTGTGTGTGTGTGTCTCTCTCTGTGTGTGGGTGTGTGTGTCTCTATGTATGTGTACATGTCTTTGTGCATATCTATGTGTGTGTGCATGTCTTTGTGTTTCTGTGCGTGTCTCTGTGTTTGTGCGTCTCTGTATGTGTGTGTGTGTGTGTGTGTGTGTGTCTGTGTGTGTCTCTATGTGTGTGTGCATGTCTTTGTGTGTTTGTGTTTCTGTGCGTGTCTCTGTCTGTGTGTGTGTGTCGCTGTGTGTGTGTGTGTGTGTGTCTGTATGTGTGTGTCTGTGTGTGTGTGTGTGTCTGTATGTGTGTGTGTGTCTCTGTGTGTGTCTGTGTGTGTGTGTGTGTGTCTCTGTGTGTGTCTGTGCGTGTCTCTGTGTGTGTGTCTGTGTGTGTCTGTGCGTGTCTCTCTGTGTGTGTCTCTGTGTGTGTCTGTGTCTGTGCGTGTCTCTGTGTGTGTGTGTGTGTGTGTGTGTGTGTGTGTGTGTGTGTGTCTGTCTGTGCTGTCTGTGCGTGTCTCTGTGTGTGTGTGTGTCTGTGTGTGTCTCTGTGTGTGTGTGTGTCTGTGTGTGTCTCTGTGTGTGTGTGTGTGTGTGTGTGTGTGTGTGAAACCACTAATTCAGGTCTTCCTCTTTCAGTAACACCCCCATTCTCTGTTTCAGCTCTTTATTACATCTCACATCTCTCTCATCACATCATCGGTTTTCCCCTCAAACTGTTTTCTTATTTCAGATGTAAAGCAGCCCAAGAGTCTGAACATCCTGCAGAAACTTCAGGTGTGTGTGTGTGTCTGTATGTGTGTGTGTGTGTGTGTCTGTGTGTGTGTGTGAATGACTTTGTGGTCACCAGTCTGTGAGAAGAGATTTCAAACAGGAAGCGCTAAAAGCTAATTCAGCAATCTCTGAATGGTCACAATTCAATAAAAATGTCAAATATTTAGAGTCCAGTGAGACGCAGTGTGTGAACGTGAAGATTAGAAATCTAAAATATGAACGAGGCTTTATGAGATGATGACGCTTCCTATGTGTCCAAAATTAAACTTAAAAAGGTACGTTTTGATTATCATTATTCCCTCTCTCTTTTATTTCCCACTCATGCTGAGAGACAAAGAGAGAGAGGGGGGAGGTCCCGGGACATGTCTGTATGTCCATAAAAATATTTAAAAAATAAGAGACAAAACTGAAAAAAAAAAAAAAAAAAAAAAAAGGCCTGAAAAGGAGACAAAAACGTTGGAAAATTGTCCATAAAAAAACTCAGACAAGGAAGCAAAAACCCCGAAAAAAAGCGACAAAAAAATTAAAAAATAAATACTTTGAAAAGGAGACAAAAATCCTGAAATATGCAAAAAAAAAAAGCGACAAAAACGTAAAAAATAAATACCACAAAAAAAACCCAAATAGCCAGAAAAGGTGACAAAAACATTGGAAAATTGTCCATAAAAAAAATCAGAAAACGAGACAAAACCCTCCAGAAAAATACTTGAAAAAAAAAAAAAAAACCTTGCCCCAAAATGCGACAAAATCCCAAAAAAATCCAAAATTGTTTTTAATTTTTTTTTTAAAGCGTATTTCTGGGTTGCTTCAGTCGTGGCATATTCACAACGTTCTGACGATCTCTGGGATGTTTCTGCTCCTATTTTCAACGTTTTTTTCTTAATGTCGCCAGTTAGGTGTGTGTGTCTGTGTGTGTGTGTGTGTGTCTGTGTCTGTGTGTGTGTGTGTGTGTGTGTGTGTGTGTGTGTGTGTGTCTGTGTGTGTGTGTGTGTGTCATCCGTTAGGTTCAAACATTCTTCGACCCTGAAGACACAAACTGAAACTCTCAATACAAACAAAGTTTTATTTCTCTCATTGAAACTGTACAGACTTAAATATTGGGGCGATACGAAGAGGTGCATGCTGGGATGCGGGGTCAGGCCACCTCCTCCATGTAGTCAGCTCCGTGACTCTGGCTCAGCTGAGAGACGCTCAGGTCCTGAGTGATGTCATCAAACTGCACAACAAACACACACAGGAGACGCACATTTAAAGACACACAACGCTACGGACATGGGAACAAGCATATCTCCACCAGACTCCATGTAAATAATCAGGACTTTTAGGAACAAGCATATCTCCACCAGACTCCATGTAAATAATCAGGACTTTTAGCGTGTATAGAGCCAGCATATCTCCACCAGACTCCATGTAAATAATCAGGACCTTTAGCGTGTATAGAGCCAGCATATTTAGCTCCACCACCAGACTCCATGTAAATAATCAGGACTTTTAGCGTGTATAGAGCCAGCATATCTCCACCAGACTCCATGTAAATAATCAGGACCTTTAGCGTGTATAGAGCCAGCATATCTCCACCAGACTCCATGTAAATAATCAGGACTTTTAGCGTGTATAGAGCCAGCATATCTCCACCAGACTCCATGTAAATAATCAGGACTTTTAGCATGTACAGTGGGGGAAATAAGTATTTGACCCCTTGCTGATTTTGCAGGTTTGCCCACTTACAAAGAATGCAAAAATCTACAATTGTAATCATATGTACATTCTAACAGTGAAAGACAGAATCCCAAAGAAAATTCCAGAAAATCACATCATATGAATTTATTAAAATTGATAACCATCTGATGAGGAAAAACAAGTATTTGACCCCCTGGACAAACAGCATGTTAATATTTTGTAGAAAAGCCATTATTGGCCAGCACAGATGTCAAACGGTTTTTATAGTTTGTGACAAGGTTTGTGCACATTTCGGCAGGGATGTTGGCCCACTCCTCCCTGCAGACAGCCTCCAAATCATTCAGGTTCCGAGGTTGTCGCCTGGCAACTCGAATTTTAAGCTCCCTCCAAAGATTTTCAATCGGTTCAGGTCTGGAGACTGGCTAGGCCACTCCAGAACCTTGATGTGCTTCTTCTTCAGCCACTCTTTTGTTGCTTTGGCGGTGTGCTTAGGGTCGTTGTCGTGCTGAAACACCCATCCTCGACCCATCTTCAGCTCTCTCACTGAGGGAAGGAGATGTCGGTCCAGAATTCCACGATACATGGCCCCGTCCATCCTCCCCTCAATACGATGGAGTTGTCCCGTCCCCTTGGCTGAAAAGCACCCCAAAGCATGATGTTGCCACCACCATGCTTGACGGTGGGGATGGTGTTCTTTGGGTTGTACTCTGTGTTCTTTGCCCTCCAAACACGACGAGTTGAGTTGAGGCCAAAAAGTTCTATTTTGGTCTCATCTGACCACATCACCTTCTTCCAGGCCTCTTCTGAGTCGTCCAGGTGGTGAATGGCGAACTTCATGCGGGCCTGTACATGTTTCTTCTTGAGCAGGGGGACCTTGCGTGCGCTGCAGGATTTCAATCCATGACGGCGTAGTGTGTTACCAACCGTTTCTTTTGTAACTGTGGTCCCAGCTGCCTTCAGTTGATTCATCAGTTCCCCCTTGTGGTTTTGGGATGATTCCTCACCGTTCGCATGATCAGGGACACCCCACGAGGCAAGATCTTGTGTGGAGGCCCAGACCGAGGGAGGTTGGCGGTGGTGTGGTGCTTCTTCCATTTCCTGATAACTGCACCGACAGTTGATTTTTTCTCTCCAAGTTGCTTTCCAATTCTCTTGTAGCCCATCCCAGCCTTGTGCAGATCAACAATCTTGTCCCTGATGTCCGTAGAAAGCTCTTTGGTCTTGCCCATGGTGGGGATGTTGGATGCTGGTTGTTTGGGTGTTGACAGGTGTCTTTTATACAGGTAACGAGGTGAGGCAGGTATATTTGATGTAGATAATTGGTTCGGATTGGGGCTGTGTCTTAAAGAAATTCTAACTGGCTTGTAGGAGCCAGAATACTTGCTGTTTGTCCAGGGGGTCAAATACTTGTTTTTCCTCATCAGATGGTTATCAATTTTAATAAATTCATATGATGTAATTTTCTGGAATTTTCTTTGGGATTCTGTCTTTCACTGTTAGAATGTACATATGATTAAAATTGTAGATTTTTGCATTCTTTGTAAGTGGGCAAACCTGCAAAATCAGCAAGGGGTCAAATACTTATTTCCCCCACTGTATAGAGCCAGCATATCTCCACCAAACTCCATGTAAATAATCAGGACTTTTAGCGTGTATAGAGCCAGCATATCTCCACCAAACTCCATGTAAATAATCAGGACTTTTAGCGTGTACAGAGCCAGCATATTGTATTCCCTAACGTGTCAGTGTATTGTCACCTTGTCGCTGTTGTCGGGTCCCTCGATGGAAACTTCCTCTATCTCCTCCCCGATGCTGATCTCGCTCCGGGACAGATCTGACCGATGGCTGCAACACACACACAACAACAACAACAACAACAACACATCAATACACAACAACACACAACAACAACAACCAGCTCAAACCCCTCCCGTCAGAGATCAGACCGCCGCGTGGCACTTTCGTCATTTTGTTGTTTTAGCGACAAACAAAAGTGGTAAAACGGAGAAAAAACACAACAAAAATCAAGTAGAGCTGGACACCGATACTCCGATCCTATTAGTATGGAACAATGACTTTTCTTTGAGGGGCCAAATTTCGGTTCCAAAGAGCGCGTAAAGGCAAGCTTATCTGTCCTCTCTGCATGTTGACCGACACACACGCAGACACACACACACACACACACACACACACACACACACACACACACACACACACAACAGACACACACACACACACACACACACACACCAACAGACACACACACACACACACACACACACACACACACACACACACACACACACACACACACACACACACACACACACACACACACACACACACACACACACACACACACACACACACACACACACACACACACACACACCAACAGACACACACACACACACACACACAAAAACACACATATACGCAGACACACACACACCAACAGACAAACACACACACAAAACACACATATACGCAGACACACACACACACACACACACACACACACACACACACATATCATATCGCACACACACACACACACACACACACACACACACACACACACATACATACGCAGACACAGACAGACACACACACACCAACAGACACACACACACACACACACAAACAAACACACACATACGCAGACACAGACAGACACACACACACACCCCCACCAACAGACAAACACACACAAAAACACACATATAGGCAGACACACACACACAGACAAACACACACACAAAAACACATATACGCAGACACACACACACACACACACACACACACACAAACATACACAAGTACACACACACACAAACAAACACACACATACGCAGACAGAGACAGACACACACACACACCCACCAACAGACAAACACACACAAAAACACACATATAGGCAGACACACACACACACACACACACACACAGACAAACACACACACAAAAACACATACAGAGACACACACACAAACACACACACAGACACAAGCGCAGGCACTCGCACACACACGCGTGGGCACACATCCAGACACACACACACACACACACACACATACACACACACACACACACACACACAACACACACACACACACACACACACACACACACACACACACACACACACACACACACACACACACACACACACACACACACACACACACACACACACACACACACACACACACACACACACACACACACACACCCCCTGAGAAAACCAAACCCAGAGAACTGAAGGTCTTACCTGTTGAAGTCATCGTCGTATTCAACGTCGTCATCTGAAAAACACAGTTTACCGGTTTAATATATCTAACGTTAACACAGTTTACGGTTTAATATATCTAACGTTAACACAGTTTACCGGTTTAATATATCTAACGTTAACACAGTTTACCGGTTTAATATATCTAACGTTAACACAGTTTACCGGTTTAATATATCTAACGTTAACACAGTTTACCAGTTTAATATATCTAACGTTAACACAGTTTACCGGTTTAATATATCTAACGTTAACACAGTTTACCGGTTTAATATATCTAACGTTAACACAGTTTACCGGTTTAATATATCTAACGTTAACACAGTTTACCGGTTTAATATATCTAACGTTAACACAGTTTAACATATCTAACGTTAACACAGTTTACCGGTTTAATATATCTAACGTTAACACAGTTTACCGGTTTAATATATCTAACGTTAACACAGTTTACCGGTTTAATATATCTAACGTTAACACAGTTTACCGGTTTAATATATCTAACGTTAACAAAGTTTACCAGTTTAATATATCTAACGTTAACACAGTTTACCGGTTTAATATATCTAACGTTAACAAAGTTTACCAGTTTAATATATCTAACGTTAACAAAGTTTACCGGTTTATTATATCTAACGTTAACACAGTTTACCGGTTTAATATATCTAACGTTAACAGTTTACCGGTTTAATATATCTAACGTTAACACAGTTTACCGGTTTAATATATCTAACGTTAACACAGTTTACCAGTTTAATATATCTAACATTAACACAGTTTACCAGTTTAATATATCTAACGTTAACACAGTTTACCGGTTTAATATATCTAACGTTAACACAGTTTACCAGTTTAATATACCTAACGTTAACACAGTTTACCAGTTTAATATATCTAACATTAACACAGTTTACCAGTTTAATATATCTAACATTAACACAGTTTACCAGTTTAATATATCTAACATTAACACAGTTTACCAGTTTAATATATCTAATGTTAACACAGTTTACCGGTTTAATATATCTAACGTTAACACAGTTTACCGGTTTAATATACCTAACGTTAACACAGTTTACCAGTTTAATATATCTAACATTAACACAGTTTACCAGTTTAATATATCTAACATTAACACAGTTTACCGGTTTAATATATCTAA
>NC_041348.1:31758768-31768768 GCF_004354835.1 Perca flavescens
ACACTCAATCACTTCTACACTTGTCTGTCTGTCTGTATATAAAAGAGACTTCAGATACAGTATTAGGGGACCACTAAGGTCTATATAAAAGAGACTTCAGATACAGTATTAGGGGACCACTAAGGTCTATATAAAAGAGACTTCAGATACAGTATTAGGGGACCACTAAGGTCTATATAAAAGAGACTTCAGATACAGTATTAGGGGACCACTAAGGTCTATATAAAAGAGACTTCAGATACAGTATTAGGGGACCACTAAGGTCTATATAAAAGACTTCAGATACAGTATTAGGGGACCACTAAGGTCTATATAAAAGAGACTTCAGATACAGTATTAGGGGACCACTAAGGTCTATATAAAAGAGACTTCAGATACAGTATTAGGGGACCACTAAGGTCTATATAAAAGAGACTTCAGATACAGTATTAGGGGACCACTAAGGTCTATATAAAAGAGACTTCAGATACAGTATTAGGGGACCACTAAGGTCTATATAAAAGACTTCAGATACAGTATTAGGGGACCACTAAGGTCTATATAAAAGAGACTTCAGATACAGTATTAGGGGACCACTAAGGTCTATATAAAAGAGACTTCAGATACAGTATTAGGGGACCACTAAGGTCTATATAAAAGACTTCAGATACAGTATTAGGGGACCACTAAGGTCTATATAAAAGAGACTTCAGATACAGTATTAGGGGACCACTAAGGTCTATATAAAAGAGACTTCAGATACAGTATTAGGGGACCACTAAGGTCTATATAAAAGAGACTTCAGATACAGTATTAGGGGACTATATAAAAGACTTCAGATACAGTATTAGGGGGACCACTAAGGTCTATATAAAAGAGACTTCAGATACAGTATTAGGGGACCACTAAGGTCTATATAAAAGAGACTTCAGATACAGTATTAGGGGACCACTAAGGTCTATATAAAAGAGACTTCAGATACAGTATTAGGGGACCACTAAGGTCTATATAAAAGAGACTTCAGATACAGTATTAGGGGACCACTAAGGTCTATATAAAAGAGACTTCAGATACAGTATTAGGGGACCACTAAGGTCTATATAAAAGAGACTTCAGATACAGTATTAGGGGACCACTAAGGTCTATATAAAAGAGGGGACTTCAGATACAGTATTAGGGGACCACTAAGGTCTATATAAAAAGTTCAGATACAGTATTAGGGACCACTAAGGTCTATATAAAAGAGACTTCAGATACAGTATTAGGGGACCACTAAGGTCTATATAAAAGAGACTCAGATACAGTATTAGGGGACCACTAAGGTCTATATAAAAGAGACTTCAGATACAGTATTAGGGGACCACTAAGGTCTATATAAAAGAGACTTCAGATACAGTATTAGGGGACCACTAAGGTCTATATAAAAGAGACTTCAGATACAGTATTAGGGGACCACTAAGGTCTATATAAAAGAGACTTCAGATACAGTATTAGGGGACCACTAAGGTCTATATAAAAGAGACTTCAGATACAGTATTAGGGGACCACTAAGGTCTATATAAAAAGAGACTTCAGATACCACTAAGGTCTATATAAAGAGACTTCAGATACAGATTAGGGGACCACTAAGGTCTATATAAAAGAGACTTCAGATACAGTATTAGAGGACCACTAAGGTCTATATAAAAGAGACTTCAGATACAGTATTAGAGGACCACTAAGGTCTATATAAAAGAGACTTCAGATACAGTATTAGAGGACCACTAAGGTCTATATAAAAGAGACTTCAGATACAGTATTAGGGGACCACTAAGGTCTATATGGTCTATATAAAAGAGACTTCAGATACAGTATTAGGGGACCACTAAGGTCTATATAAAAGAGACTTCAGATACAGTATTAGGGGACCACTAAGGTCTATATAAAAGAGACTTCAGATACAGTATTAGGGGACCACTAAGGTCTATATAAAAGAGACTTCAGATACAGTATTAGGGGACCACTAAGGTCTATATAAAGAGACTTCAGATACAGTATTAGGGGACCACTAAGGTCTATATAAAAGACTTCAGATACAGTCTATATAAAAGGGTATTAGGGGACCACTAAGGTCTATATAAAAGAGACTTCAGATACAGTATTAGGGACCACTAAGGTCTATATAAAAGAGACTTCAGATACAGTATTAGGGGACCACTAAGGTCTATATAAAAGAGACTTCAGATACAGTATTAGGGGACCACTAAGGTCTATATAAAAGCATCCAAAGAGCAGCATGTCATGGGACCTTTAACTGATCTGAGGTCAGACAAGGCGGCCGTAGAGACTCACTCGCTGAGGCTTTTGCCTCGCCTCAGGTGGGACAGGACGGGCCCAGAGAGACACTCCTCCCTCAGGGGGACAAAACTGCCGGGGACAGGCAAGGAGACAGGACAGGTAGGAAGCAAGGCGGGACAGGTAGGACATAAGGAAACAAGAAAAGGAAGTATAGTAAAGATACATAGACATTTAAAAGGGAAACTTTGGGGTTTTTTGGAGCCTGTTTAGTGTCTAAGTGACTGATGGGAACAGTCTTTGACATTGTTCCAGTATTATATGGAGAGAATATTTATTCATAATTCAAATTGAAAGTCCAAAGAGAAAACGAAGCAAAATCAAATTAAAAATAGTTTTATTTTAATTAAAAACAGTATTATTTTAATTAAAGATAGTATTATTTTAATTAAAGATAGTATTATTTTAATTAAAATCATTATTATTTTAATTAAAGATATTATTTTAATTAAAGATAGTATTATTTTAAATAAAAATTGTATTATTTTAATTAAAGATTTTACTACTCTACTACAAAAAATCATTCATCAATCATCAGATTATTATTCTAAGTCTCTGACAACATTATGGGATGGATCCCTACAGAGATAGACCTTTTAGTTAAAGAGTAAGATCCTTTTAGTTTAACATGAAACAGCCACGAAATCACCATCACCAAACTCCACCAGACTCCATGTAAATAATCAGGACTTTTAGCGTGTATAGAGCCAGCATATCTCCACCAGACTCCATGTAAATAATCAGGACTTTTAGTGTGTATAGAGCCAGCATATCTCCACCAGACTCCATGTAAATAATCAGGACTTTTAGCGTGTATAGAGCCAGCATATCTCCACCAGACTCCATGTAAATAATCACGACTTTTAGCGTGTATAGAGCCAGCATATCTCCACCAGACTCCATGTAAATAATCAGGACTTTTAGCGTGTATAGAGCCAGCATATCTCCACCAGACTCCATGTAAATAATCAGGACTTTTAGCGTGTATAGAGCCAGCATATCTCCACCAGACTCCATGTAAATAATCAGGACTTTTAGCGTTTATAGAGCCAGCATATGTTCTGGTTTAATAATAATACTGGACCAGGTCAGAGACTGTTGGTCCCATCAGACAGTCTGAAACATGAAGACAGAGGGTCCAGGTTGGACAAAACCCAAAGTTAACCCTTCGTGACATAGCAGGGACATCAACAACAGACAGAGGTGAAGGTTTAAGGACTGTAAGGTGAAAGAAGAGAGACAATGAGACGGGACCATCACTTCCTTTACATACTTCACAATAAAAGCCCAAATGGGATGCTTTTATTGTGAAACAAGAGGACAGAGATTGTAGTATAAGTACATTTTCAGCACTTTTTTTGGGGAAGGTGTGTTTGAAATATGGCTTTGTAGAGGACATTGCATTCTGTTACATCAGACGTGCCCAAAGTCTTTCATATGAAGAGCCCAAAAAAATGTGTCTTAATGGAAGGCAAAAGGGGAAGGGAGGGAGGGAGGAAGGAAGGCAGGAAGGAAGGAAGGAAGGAAGGAAGGAAGGAAGGAAGGAAGGAAGGAAAGGAAGGAGAGATTTTAGATGTTTGGTCTATATCGTTGACGTTCCACTTCCAGGATTGCTCCTCCTCCGCTGGATCTCCCTCTTTTCAGCAGGATGAGAAATTAAAAACAGAGAGAAAGAGAAAACTAGAGACTGAACAGGAGGAGGAGGAAGGAAGGGAGGAAGGGAGGGAGGAAGGAAGGAAGGAAGGGGATCTCTGAGTCTGAGAAGAGAGTTTTCTTTTCGAGAGAGGGAGGAAGAGAGAGAGAGGGAGAGGAAGGAGGAAGGGAGGGAGGAAGGAAGGAGGGAGGGAGGAAGGAAGGAGATCTCTGAGTCTGAGAAGAAAGTTTTCTTTTCGAGAAAGGGAGGAGGAAAGAGAGAGGGAGACAGGGAGAGAGGGAGGGAGGAAGGAAGGAGGGAGGGAGGAAGGAAGGATATCTCTGAGTCTGAGAAGAGTTTTCTTTTCGAGAGAGGGAGGAAGAGAGAGAGAGGGAGAGGAAGGAGGAAGGGAGGAAGGAGGGAGGGAGGAAGGAAGGAGATCTCTGAGTCTGAGAAGAGAGTTTTTCTTTTCGAGGGAGGAGGAGAGAGAGAGGGAGAGAGGGAGGGAGGAAGGAAGGATGGAGGGAGGGAGGAAGGAAGGAGATCTCTGAGTCTGAGAAGAGAGTTTTCTTTTCGAGAGAGGGAGGAGGAGAGAGAGGGAGAGAGGGAGGGAGGAAGGAAGGAGGGAGGGAGGGAGGAAGGAAGGAGATCTCTGAGTCTGAGAAGAGAGTTTTCTTTTCGAGAGAGGGAGGAGGAGAGAGAGAGGGAGAGAGGGAGGGAGGAAGGAAGGAGGGAGGGAGGAAGGAGATCTCTTAGTCTGAGAAGAGAGTTTTCTTTTTGAGAGAGGGAGGAGGAGAGAGAGAGGGAGAGAGGGAGAGAGGGAGGAAGGAGGGAGGGAGGAAGGAAGGAGATCTCTGAGTCTGAGAAGAGAGTTTTCTTTTCGAGAGAGGGAGGAGGAGAGAGAGAGGGAGAGAGGGAGGGAGGAAGGAAGGAGGGAGGGAGGGAGGGAGGAAGGAAGGAGATCTCTGAGTCTGAGAAGAGAGTTTTTTTCGAGAGGGGAGGAGGAGAGAGAGAGGGAGAGAGGGAGGGAGGAAGGAAGGAGGGAGGGAGGAAGGAGATCTCTTAGTCTGAGAAGAGAGTTTTCTTTTTCAGAGAGGAGGAGGAGAGAGAGAGGGAGAGAGGGAGAGAGGGAGGGAGGAAGGAGGGAGGGAGGAAGGAGATCTCTGAGTCTGAGAAGAGAGTTTTCTTTTCGAGAGAGGGAGGAGGAGAGAGAGGGAGAGAGGGAGGGAGGAAGGAAGGAGGGAGGGAGGAAGGAGATCTCTTAGTCTGAGAAGAGAGTTTTCTTTTCGAGAGAGGGAGGAGGAGAGAGGGAGGAGGAGAGAGAGGGGAGAGGAAGGAGGAAGGGAGGGAGGAAGGAAGGAGATCTCTGAGTCTGAGAAGAGAGTTTTCTTTTCGAGAGAGGGAGGAGGAGAGAGGGAGGAGGAGAGAGGGAGAGGGGAGGTAGGAAGGAAGGAGGGAGGTGAGGAAGGAGATCTCTTAGTCTGAGAAGAGAGTTTTCTTTTCGAGAGAGGGAGGAGGAGAGAGAGAGGGAGAGAGGGAGGGAGGAAGGAAGGAGGGAGGGAGGAAGGAGATCTCTTAGTCTGAGAAGAGAGTTTTTTTTGAGAGAGGGAGGAGGAGAGAGAGGGAGAGGGGAGAGAGGGAGGAAGGAGGGAGGGAGGAAGGAAGGAGATCTCTGAGTCTGAGAAGAGAGTTTTCTTTTCGAGAGAGGGAGGAGGAGAGAGAGAGGGAGAGAGGGAGGGAGGAAGGAAGGAGGGAGGGAGGAAGGAGATCTCTTAGTCTGAGAAGAGAGTTTTCTTTTCGAGAGAGGGAGGAGGAGAGAGAGAGGGAGAGAGGGAGAGAGGGAGGGAGGAAGGAGGGAGGGAGGAAGGAGATCTCTGAGTCTGAGAAGAGAGTTTTCTTTTCGAGAGGGAGGAGGAGAGAGAGAGGAGAGGGGAGGGGGAGGAAGGAAGGAGGGAGGGAGGAAGGAGATCTCTTAGTCTGAGAAGAGAGTTTTCTTTTCGAGAGAGGGAGGAGGAGAGAGGGAGGAGGAGAGAGAGAGGGAGAGGAAGGAGGAAGGGAGGGAGGAAGGAAGGAGATCTCTGAGTCTGAGAAGAGAGTTTTCTTTTCGAGAGAGGGAGGAGGAGAGAGGGAGGAGGAGAGAGGGAGAGAGGGAGGTAGGAAGGAAGGAGGGAGGTGAGGAAGGAGATCTCTTAGTCTGAGAAGAGAGTTTTCTTTTCGAGAGAGGGAGGAGGAGAGAGAGGGAGAGAGGGAGGGAGGAAGGAAGGAGGGAGGGAGGAAGGAGATCTCTTAGTCTGAGAAGAGAGTTTTCTTTTTGAGAGAGGGAGGAGGAGAGAGAGAGGGAGAGAGGGAGAGGGGAGGAAGGAGGGAGGGAGGAAGGAAGGAGATCTCTGAGTCTGAGAAGAGAGTTTTCTTTTTCGAGAGAGGGAGGAGGAGAGAGAGAGGAGAGAGGGAGGGAGGAAGGAAGGAGGGAGGGGGAGGAGGAAGGAAGGAGATCTCTGAGTCTGAGAAGAGAGTTTTTTTTCGAGAGAGGGAGGAGGAGAGAGAGGGGAGAGAGGGAGGGAGGAAGGAAGGAGGGAGGGAGGAAGGAGATCTCTTAGTCTGAGAAGAGAGTTTTCTTTTCGAGAGAGGGAGGAGGAGAGAGAGAGGGAGAGAGGGAGGGAGGAAGGAAGGAGGGAGGTGAGGAAGGAGATCTCTTAGTCTGAGAAGAGAGTTTTCTTTTCGAGAGAGGGAGGAGGAGAGAGGGAGGAGGAGAGAGAGAGGAGAGAGAGAGGGAGGAGAGAGAGAGGGAGGAGAGAGAGAGGGAGAGAGGGAGGAAGGAGCGTCTCCAGCAACACAGAGTTGCCTGTCTGTAAATAATGGCGGGAAAAAAAAACGGAGAACACAGCAGCCGCAAATATCGGTCCGATATATCGGCCGGCCGATGAAATCGGTCTATCACTAATACTTTGCCGATACAAACCGATTCTGATATGAATTAAACTGAATAAAACTGATTCTGATATGAATTAAACTGATTCTGATATGAATTAAACTGAATAAAACTGATTCTGATATGAATTAAACTGATTCTGATATGAATTAAACTGAATAAAACTGATTCTGATATGAATTAAACTGATTCTGGTATGAATTAAACTGAATAAAACTGATTCTGATATGAATTAAACTGATTCTGATATGAATTAAACTGAATAAAACTGATTCTGATATGAATTAAACTGATTCTGGTATGAATTAAACTGAATTAAACTGATTCTGGTATGAATTAAACTGAATTAAACTGATTCTGATATGAATTAAACTGAATTAAACTGAATTAAACTGATTCTGGTATCTGAAACGTTGGGGTGTCCTCACCAGCCGTAGGTTTTCTGTGGTTTGGGCAGCGGGTCATCGAAGAAGGAGTCTCCTTCATCGTGATCGTCCTCCACCTCCAGGTCCAGGTCCAGGTCCTGGTCCTGGTCCTGGTCCTGGTCCGGGTCCTGGTCCGGGTCCGGGTCCTGGTCCGGGTCCTGGTCCTGGTTCCTCTTCCTGTCAGACGCCTCGCTGAGTCTGAAGCCCGTCGGCTGGAAGTCTGCTTTCCCCAGAGACGAGTCGCCCCCCAGATCCTGGGGGGGTCACACCAAGACAAGAAACGGCAGATTTAGCTTCAGCTTCAGCTTCAGATTCAGCTTCAGATTTAGATTTAGCTTCAGATTTAGCTTCAGCTTCTGCTTTAGCTTCAGATTCAGATTTTGCATTTGCTTCAGCTTCTGCTTTAGCTACAGCTTCAGCTTTAGCTTTAGCTTTAGCTTTAGCTTCAACTTTAGCTTCAGCTTCAGATTCAGCTTTAGCTTCAGATTTAGCTTCAGCTTCGGCTTTAGATTCAGATTTAGCTTCAGATTCAGCTTTAGCTTCAGATTTAGCTTTAGCTTCAGATTCTGACTCAGCTTTAGCTTCAGATTTAGCTTTAGCTTCAGATTCTGATTCAGCTTTAGCTTCAGATTTAGCTTTAGCTTCAGCTTCTGCTTCAGATTCAGAGCAAACTTCGGTGGTGAGATTAGTCTTTAAGAGGACGGCTACATTATGCATGCCTTAAGGCTGATTCATGCTTCTGTGGAGGCTCCACACACAGCTTTCTCCTTAGTCTGTGTTTGTGTGTTTGTGTGTGTGTGGTAGAGTGAGTGAGAGAGTGACTGATTATCTTTAGGAGGAGCTAGTCAGGCTACAGCGTAGGTTCGGTATCTCTACGTACGTTACCACGGTGTACATTTAACACAGAAGCATGAATCAGCCTTAGAGCCCCGTACCTACTAGAGGTGTACTAAATAACTTGGATACATAAAACTATACAGCACTGAGCACCTGGCACCTCCTGGATGTGTTAACATACCAGAATATGTAAACAGAAATGTTGTTAGGCCGACATTACATTAAATTATAAACAGAAATAATTGATTATGAGCCGGCCGATTATCGATGCAGCATCGTCCACGATTCCACGCATCGATTATTTGATTAATTTCAACACCTCTAGTACCTATGTACAGTACAGGCCAAAAGTTTGGACACACCTTCTCATTCAATGTGTTTCCTTTTTATTTTCATGACTATTTACATTGTAGATTCTCACTGAAGGCATCAAAACTATGAATGAACACATATGGAATTAAAGCTGTGAGCAGCGATGGACGGGCCCTCGCGCCTCGGCGCGCGTCGGGGTTACCGGCATTGCGACCGTGCATTTGCGCGGCACTCAGACGCCGCAAATTGTCACCAATGAAAAGGGAACTCCCCGCCGAGTTCAACGATACCTCACACAAATCTCTACGTCATACGGTTCATTAGCTGTGAAAAGGGGGCGTGGCTAAAACATAGGGGGCGGGTCAAACCATCACCAATGAAGAAAGAAGTCTCTGCTGAGTTCAATGATACCTCACACAAGGGTATACCTTAAAAAGTTCAAATGGTATGAAAGGGGGCGTGGCCTGAGTACGTGGGCGTGGTCATATTATAGGGAGCGGCTCAGTATCACACATAGACCACACATTCTGAGTTTCATGTAAATCAGATGATGTTTGTCATATAAGGCAGATTTCATGATGCCAGCAGGGGGCGCTATGACCAAAAGTCAATTTTGGCCTGTAGGTGTCCTCAGGCCTGGACCCTTGTCAATCGGGAGAAATTTCGGGCAGATACGATAACGTACACTCAAGTTACAACAACTTCTTTGTTCATCGCTAAACACTCAAAATGGCCGCCACGCCACGCCCACACCGTCTGAAGAAAAGTTTTTCTTTTAATAACTTTTCATCGTTAAGGTGTTGGGATGGTACCGACCAAGTTTGAAGTCCATCGGATGAAATCTCTAGGAGGAGTTCGTTAAAGTATAGCACCTTGACTTTTAGGCCTACTTCCTGTTGCCACTAGGGGGCGCTATGACTTTAAGTAAATATCGGCCTTTATTTGTCCTCAGGGTTGGACTCTTATGGATCCTGAAAAGTTTCGAGGTAATCGGACAACGTACACTCGAGTTACACCCACTTCCTGTTTCGGCGGCGAAACGCACAAAATGGCCGCCACGAAAAGTTTTTCTTTTAACAACTTTTCATCTTTAACGTCTTAAGATGGCACAGACCGAGTTTGAAGTTGATCGGATGAAATCTCTAGGAGGAGTTCGTTAAAGTACGACGTGGAAATGGCGAAAAACGCACTAATTTCAAACTTTGAAATCAAAATGGCGGACTTCCTGTTGGGTTTAGGGTATGGCTCTAATGACGTTTTTTGTACATCTTGACATGTTACATATGTGTACCAAGTTTCGTGAGTCTATGTTAAACTCACTGCAGGGGCTCAATTTTCTTAACTTTCTAGGGGGCGCTAGCGAGCCATTTTTGTGACCGCCTATTCCCGAAACCCTTAAAATATGTAAATTTTCGCCAAATTTGGTGAGTTTTTGAATATATTAAGCCCCTCAAAAAGCCAATTCATTTGACGGGAAAATAATAATAATAGAAAGAAAGAAACAATAATTCCTTCAGTTTCAATAGGGCCTTCGCTGCTGGGGCCATAAAA
>NC_041348.1:31773768-31776268 GCF_004354835.1 Perca flavescens
TTATGATTTACAGTACAGGCCAAAAGTTTGGACACACCTTCTCATTCAATGTGTTTCCTTTTTATTTTCATGACTATTTACATTGTAGATTCTCACTGAAGGCATCAAAACTATGAATGAACACATATGGAATTATGTACTTAACAAAAAAGTGTGAAATAACTGAAAACATGTCTTATATTTTAGATTCTTCAAAGTAGTCACCCTTTGCTTTTTTATTAATAAGGGAAATAATTCCACTAATGAACCCTGACAAAGCACACCTGTGAAGGTAAAACCATTTCAGGTGACTACCTCATGAAGCTCATTGAGAGAACACCAAGGGTTTGCAGAGTTATCAAAAAAGCAAAGGGTGGCTACTTTGAAGAATCTAAAATATAAGACATGTTTTCAGTTATTTCACACTTTTTTGTTAAGTACATAATTCCATATGTGTTCATTCATAGTTTTGATGCCTTCAGTGAGAATCTACAATGTAAATAGTCATGAAAATAAAAAGGAAACTCATTGAATGAGAAGGTGTGTCCAAACTTTTGGCCTGTACTGTGTGTGCTTTTACGTGTGTTTTGGTGAGCCCAGAGGGAGAATATGGCATCGGTACACATCACATGAAGTGGAGCGGGAATTAGGGACCAGAACTTGGGTTTCGGTACCGAACCCTGGACCCGGGACAGGAGAGGACGAGCTCACCGAGTTGATCTCCGGCTGGAACACAGCAAGGCTGAAGTCCAGGTTAAAGACCTGCAGGAAGTCCACGATCAGGGAGACCACCAGGCGGCCTGCAGGGACAGACAGTGAGACAGGACATCAGAGAGAGAGACAGGAGACAGAGAGACAGGACATCAGAGAGAGAGACAGGAGACAGAGAGAGAGACAGGACATCAGACAGAGAGACAGGACATCAGAGAGAGAGACAGGAGACAGAGAGAGAGAGACAGGACATCAGACAGAGAGACAGGACATCAGACAGAGAGACAGGACATCAGAGAGAGAGACAGGAGACAGAGAGAGAGACAGGACATCAGAGAGAGAGACAGGACATCAGAGAGAGAGACAGGAGACAGAGAGAGAGACAGGACATCAGACAGGGAGACAGGACATCAGAGGGAGAGACAGGACATCAGAGAGAGAGACAGGACATCAGACAGAGAGACAGGACATCAGAGAGAAAGACAGGACATCAGAGAGAAAGACAGGACATCAGAGAGAAAGACAGGACATCAGAGAGAGAGACAGGAGACAGAGAAAGAGACAGGACATCAGACAGAGAGAGAGACAGGACATCAGAGAGAGAGACAGGAGACAGAGAAAGAGACAGGACATCAGAGAGAGAGACAGGAGACAGAGAAAGAGACAGGACATCAGACAGAGAGAGACAAGACATCAGAGAGAGAGACAGGAGACAGAGAGAGAGACAGGACATCAGACAGAGAGAGAGGACATCAGAGAGAGAGACAGGAGACAGAGAGAGAGACAGGACATCAGAGAGAGAGAGAGGAGACAGAGAGAGAGACAGGAGACAGAGAGAGAGACAGGACATCAGACAGAGAGAGAGGACATCAGAGAGAGAGACAGGAGACAGAGAGAGAGACAGGACATCAGAGAGAGAGAGAGGAGACAGAGAGAGAGACAGGAGACAGAGAGAAAGACAGGACATCAGAGAGAGAGAGAGGAGACAGAGAGAGAGACAGGACATCAGAGAGAGAGACAGGACATCAGACAGAGAGAGAGACAGGACATCAGAGAGAGAGACAGGAGACAGAGAGAGAGACAGGACATCAGACAGAGAGAGAGGACATCAGAGAGAGAGACAGGAGGCAGAGAGAGAGACAGGACATCAGAGAGAGAGAGAGGAGACAGAGAGAGAGACAGGACATCAGACAGAGAGACAGGACATCAGAGAGAAAGACAGGACATCAGAGAGAGAGACAGGAGACAGAGAGAGAGACAGGACATCAGACAGAGAGACAGGACATCAGACAGAGAGACAGGACATCAGAGAGAAAGACAGGACATCAGAGAGAGACAGGAGACAGAGAAAGAGACAGGACATCAGACAGAGAGAGAGACAGGACATCAGAGAGAGAGACAGGAGACAGAGAGAGAGACAGGACATCAGACAGAGAGAGAGGACATCAGAGAGAGAGACAGGAGACAGAGAGAGAGACAGGACATCAGAGAGAGAGAGAGGAGACAGAGAGAGAGACAGGACATCAGAGAGAGAGACAGGACATCAGACAGGGAGACAGGACATCAGAGAGAGAGACAGGACATCAGAGAGAGAGACAGGAGACAGAGAGAGAGACAGGACATCAGACAGGGAGACAGGACATCAGAGAGAGAGACAGGACATCAGACAGAGAGACAGGACATCAGACAGAGAGACAGGACATCAGAGAGAAAGACAGGAGACAGAGAGAGAGACAGGACATCAGACAGAGAGACAGGACATCAGAGAGAAAGACAGGACATCAGAGAGAGAGACAGGAGACAGAGAAAG
>NC_041348.1:31788768-31791268 GCF_004354835.1 Perca flavescens
GTATATATGGGTTACCGTAGATACTGTATATATGGATTACAGTAGATACTGTATATATGGGTTGCCATAGATACTGTATATATGGGTTACCGTAGATACTGTATACTGTATATATGGATTACATATATGGGTAGATACTGTATATATGGGTTACCGTAGATACTGTATATATGGATTACAGTAGATACTGTATATATGGGTTGCCATAGATACTGTATATATGGGTTACCGTAGATACTGTATATATGGATTACAGTAGATACTGTATATATGGGTTGCCATAGATACTGTATATATGGGTTACCGTAGATACTGTATATATGGGTTGCCATAGATACTGTATATATGGGTTACCGTAGATACTGTATATATGGGTTGCCATAGATACTGTATATATGGGTTGCCATAGATACTGTATATATGGGTTGCCATAGATACTGTATATATGGGTTACCGTAGATACTGTATATATGGGTTACCGTAGATACTGTATATATGGGTTGCCATAGATACTGTATATATGGGTTACCGTAGATACTGTATATATATTACCGGGATACTGTATATATGGGTTAGATACTGTATATATGGGTTGCCATAGATACTGTATATATGGGTTACCGTGAGATACTGTATATATGGGTTGCCATAGATACTGTATATATGGGTTACCGTAGATACTGTATATATGGGTTACCGTAGATACTGTATATATGGGTTACCGTAGATACTGTATATATGGGTTGCCATAGATACCGTATATATGGGTTACCGTAGATACTGTATATATGGGGCACCGCCGATCCAAGCCGGCTCCGGTGCTCCAGAGCCCGGGCGCAGCGCCACTGACCCTCGGTAATACAGCCTCCGGTTAAAAAGTGAAAATGAAAACGTTTGTTTTTATTATTTTAAATCATAGTTGCTATATCTATTTCTCTCCACAGCGTCGTTTACTCCTCCGCCAGGCTGCGCAAGACTAGTTCATATCTTATTTATGTGGCTGGACCTCTTCACATCTCCCCATGTCCGCTGCTTCACAAGTTATTTGCTTACTTGCACGGTTAAAGAAAATAAAATACATCCATGAATAAAAGCAACCGCATTCCGATTCTAACAACGTATTTTTCCGTTTTATGCTGGTTAGGATAGGAACTTCTTTTAAAAGCCAGGCCTTGTTTGTGGTTGTCGACACTTTATACTTTTACTAAAGTAAATATGTCTCTGGTTATTTGTAAAGTTATTTAGTACTTCAGATTCAGTACTTCCTCCACCGCGGCTCCGACAATCTCCGACAACCTGTCTCCCAGGAGGTGCACAGGAAGTGTCATGTCCTTATATGGGAATTTTTGGGGCGTTTTCTTATGCTAATTAGGAACAACTGGCACGCGCTTTTAGTTAGGAAGACGTGGGATTCATCAATCCTAAGAACACAGGTGCAAACAAATCTGCTGTTTAAGAACACGTCATGAATCCTGCGTAGACTTTTCTTAGGAACCTTCTTAAGAACATATTTAAGAGAAAACTTAGGAAGATATTGGTGAATGAGGCCCATTGTCTTATGGGGACTTTTCCCTTTTATTTTTGCCAACATAGGTGGTGATAGACAGATGGTTTATCCAATCAGCTAACCAGGATTTTCAGACAAGCGGTAGCCCTAATAGAGAGCCGAAGTCCCGCCCCCTTCTACTTCCCGGCCAATGGGACTTTATCTTTCGAAAAAATATGAACGAGGGTCAATGGAGAGATAATAATTATTTTTTTGATCCAGTTTGAATTGAGCCGTGGATTACAAATATGATGTTCGTCAATTTAAAACATTATTTTTCAACCGAAGAAAGTCTCCGTTTATTGTTAAACTGTTGAAGTATAAGACAGTGAAAATACGTAATTAGAAAGACTAAACTTCATGGATGACGTATTTAGGCGTAGTGTTGGATAGGACACTATCGTTTAAAAAGCATATTTCAAAATTGATAAAAACTGTAAAATTTAATTTATCACCGTTTAGATATATTCGTCCTCAAATGAGCCCAGATGCTGCTAAGCTTTATATGCATGCGATGATATTAAAAAAAAACCTTTTTCATACCATCACTGTAACATTGTGAAGAAATATAAATTATTAACGTTTGACAATTTCGTTGTGTTTTCAAATGTCAGTTTAGTATACAAGATTCTTCATAATTTGGCCCCACAGTCCCTGAGAAAGTTTGTGAAACGTTAACCTCAAGAAGTGGTTGAAAGATTTGGTCAGATTTGTGATCATTAAGACAAAACTGGTAAATTAGGGTACCGTTTAAATTTTAGGTAGGCCATAATAAAATAAAAAAAAAATTATAAAACACAAAAAAAACTGTAACAATTGTACATACTGTAAATATTGACATTGCATGTCTGTTGAGGTGATCCGTGTATTTGTATTTTTTATCTGTATTTTATATTAAATGAAGTTATTAGCAGGAATGCTCATCATCCATCCTGTATATACCTGCTGTCACAT
>NC_041348.1:31796268-31801268 GCF_004354835.1 Perca flavescens
GCCGAAACCCAACGCTGCAGGAACTCCCTCGGCGCTGAAGTCCCCGAAACTCAACCTGTCTGAGGCTATTCAATCTTACTTATAGAATCAAATCCTAATGACAAGAGTTTACAATTATATTTTTTGGGGCATTTTTTAATATCATGTAGCCTAATGTAATGTATACTTTATTAATCCTGCAAGGGGAACTTACAATGTTTCATCGTAAAAAACACACTTCATTCAAAGTGGACAGAAACTAAATAAAACTACTGTAAATAATCAGGACTTTTAGCGTGTATAGAGCCAGCATATCTCCACCAGACTCCATGTAAATAATCAGGACTTTTAGCGTGTATAGAGCCAGCATATCTCCACCAGACTCCATGTAAATAATCAGGACTTTTAGCGTGTATAGAGCCAGCATATCTCCACCAGACTCCATGTAAAATAATCAGGACTTTTAGCGTGTATAGAGCCAGCATATCTCCACCAGACTCCATGTAAATAATCAGGACTTTTAGCGTGTATAGAGCCAGCATATCTCCACCAGACTCCATGTAAATAATCAGGACTTTTAGCGTGTATAGAGCCAGCATACCTCCACCAGACTCCATGTAAATAATCAGGACTTTTAGTGTGTAGAGAGCCAGCATATCTCCACCAGACTCCATGTAAATAATCAGGACTTTTAGCGTGTATAGAGCCAGCATATCTCCACCAGACTCCATGTAAATAATCAGGACTTTTAGCGTGTATAGAGCCAGCATATCTCCACCAGACTCCATGTAAATAATCAGGACTTTTAGCGTGTATAGAGTCAGCATATCTCCACCAGACTCCATGTAAATAATCAGTACTTTTAGCGTGTATAGAGCCAGCATATCTCCACCAGACTCCATGTAAATAATCAGTACTTTTAGCGTGTATAGAGCCAGCATATCTCCACCAGACTCCATGTAAATAATCAGGACTTTTAGCGTGTATAGAGCCAGCATATCTCCACCAGACTCCATGTAAATAATCAGGACTTTTAAGCGTGTATAGAGCCAGCATATCTCCACCAGACTCCATGTAAATAATCAGGACTTTTAGCGTGTATAGAGCCAGCATATCTCCACCAGACTCCATGTAAATAATCAGGACTTTTAGCGTGTATAGAGCCAGCATATCTCCACCAGACTCCATGTAAATAATCAGGACTTTTAGTGTGTATAGAGCCAGCATATCTCCACCTGACTCCATGTAAATAATCAGGACTTTTAGCGTGTATAGAGCCAGCAAATCTCCACCAGACTCCATGAAAATAATCACGACTTTTAGCGTGTATAGAGCCAGCATTGTTCCCATCAGAAACATGGAGACATTGTCTTGTATGTCACTTAAAAGTTAAAATTGGGTTGATTAAATGTTAATTTGTCATTGCCAGTCGTTCTGACCCTGCAACCTTAAACTTAAAACCATATGCGGACCTTTGAGTAATGACTTTGAGGATCCCTGCTGAGGCAGAACAGCAGCAGCAGATATAGATCCTGTGTGAGGTGATTTGTCTGCCGGACAGCAGCTCGTAACTCACACTATAAATATCTACGAAGCTCTAAATTTATCAGCAGAGACGTCACAGAAGGATGACGACACTTATTCCACTCAAACACTCTGAAAACACCTCAAAATACACACAAGCCTCCGCCAGCATGGACACTAACACTGGACCCTCTGTCTCCATGTTTCAGACTGTCTGATGGGACCAACAGTCTCTGACCTGGTCCAGTATTAAACCAGAACCGAGCTGTAATGTAACCCTACAGGACTAATGTTCAGCAGCAGTTAGAGTCCACTAAAAGTTCTGTTGTTGCTGCTGACAGACTCAGATTATTATTCTAAGAGTCTGACAACATTATGGGATGGATCCCTACAGAGATAGACCTTTTAGTTGAAGAGTAAGATCCTTTTAGTATAACCCCGAAATCACCATCACCAAACTCCACCAGACTCCATGTAAATAATCAGGACTTTTATCATTGTAAAACACACTTCATTCAAAGCGGACAGAAACTAAATAAAACTACCAAAAGCCGTCTTGGTTCATCTTTCCACTGTTCCAACAATCACCACTCTGGTTTGGTTGAAATAAACCCTTAATTCACCCATTTACATGTGGAGATATGCTGGCTCTATACACGCTAAAAGTCCTGATTATTTACATGGAGTCTGGTGGAGATATGCTGGCTCTATACACGCTAAAAGTCCTGATTATTTACATGGAGTCTGGTGGAGATATGCTGGCTCTATACACGCTAAAAGTCCTGATTATTTACATGGAGTCTGGTGGAGATATGCTGGCTCTATACACGCTAAAAGTCCTGATTATTTACATGGAGTCTGGTGGAGATATGCTGGCTCTATACACGCTAAAAGTCCTGATTATTTACATGGAGTCTGGTGTAGTTTGGTGATGGTGATTTCGGGGCTGTTTCATGTTAAACTAAAAGGATCTTACTCTTTAACTAAAAGGTCTATCTCTGTAGGGATCCATCCCATAATGTTGTCAGACTCTTAGAATAATAACCTGAGTCTGTCAGCAGCAACAACAGAACTTTTAGTGGATGGACATTTAAGGTGCTTAATTGCTTGTTAACTTTACACTGCTGCTTGTTTCTTGTCTGTGTGTGTGTGTCTGTGTGTGTGTGTGTGTGTGTGTGTGTGTGTGTGTGTGTGCAGGTGAACTTTGTGGTGTGCCAGCTGTGTGCGTTGCTGTCGGCCTTCTGGTTTCGTCTCTTCCTCCATCCCAGTAAGACCAGTCCCTTCATCAGACACGCTGTGGCCACTCTACTGGGACTCTACTTCGCTCTCTTCTGCTTCGGCTGGTGAGAAGACCAAACACACACCATGGGATTTACCCTGTCCATAACCAACCGAGTTAGTTTAGTTAGTTGGGTTTGGTTAGTTAGTTCAGTTAGTTTGGTTAGTTTAGTTAGTTTGGTTAGTTTGGTTGGTTTGGTTAATTAGTTTAGTTAGTTTAGTTTGGTTAGTTAGTTTGGTTAGTTTAATTAGTTTAGTTTGGTTAGTTTGGTTATTTAGTTTAGTTAGTTAGTTTAGTTAGTTTGGTTAGTTTAGTTTAGTTTGGTTTGTTTGGTTGGTTTGGTTAATTAGTTTAGTTAGTTTAGTTTGGTTAGTTAGTTTGGTTAGTTTAATTAGTTTAGTTTGGTTAGTTTAGTTAGTTTAGGTTAGTTAGTTTAGTTTAGTTTAGTTTAGTTTGGTTGGTTTAGTTTAGTTTTGTTAGTTAGTTAGTTTAGTTTGGTTAGTTAGTTTTGTTAGTTAGTTTAGTTAGTTAGTTTAGTTAGTTTAGTTAGTTTAGTTAGTTTAGTTAGTTTAGTTAGTTTGGTTATTTAGTTTGGTTAGTTTGGTTATTTAGTTAAGTTAGTGAGGTTAGTTTGGTTTGGTTAGTTTGGTTAGTTTAGTTTGGTTAGTTTGGTTAGTTTGGTTAGTTTGGTTAGTTTAGTTTAGTTTATTTAGTTTAGTTTAGTTAGTTTAGTTTAGTTTGGTTACTTAGTTTAGTTTGGTTACTTAGTTTAGTTTAGTTAATTTGGTTAGTTTAGTTAGTTTGGTTAGTTTGGTTAGTCAGGTTAGTTTGGTTAGTTTAGTTAGTTTGGTTAGTTAGTTTAATTTGGTTAGTTTAGTTAGTTTTGTCAGTTTGGTTAGTTTAGTTAGTTTAGTTAGTTTAGTTAGGTTGATTAAGTTTGGTTAGTTTAGTTAGTTTATTTATTTTTGTTTAGTTAAGTTAGTTTGGTTGGTTTAGTTAATTTGGTTGGTTTAGTTAGTTTGGTTAGTTTAGTTAGTTTGGTTAGTTTATTTAGTTTAGTTAGTTTAGTTAGTATGGTTATTTTAGTTAGTTGAGTTAGTTAGTTTGGTTAGTTTAGTTTGTTTGGTTAGTTTAGTTAGTTTAGTTAGTTTAGTTAGTTTAGTTAGTCTGGTTAGTTTAGTTAGTTTGGTTGGTTTAGTTAGTATGGTTAGTTTAGTTAGTTGAGTTAGTTTAGTTAGTTTGGTTAGTTTAGTTTGTTTGGTTAGTTTAGTTAGTTTAGTTAGTTTGGTTGGTTTAGTTAGTTTGGTTGGTTTAGTTTGTTTGGTTAGTTTAGTTAGTTTGGTTAGTTTAGTTAGTTTAGTTAGTTTAGTTAGTTTCTAACCCTTTTACACACCAAAATCTCACAATAACAACACAGAGGTCAACCCTGACAGACACGTGACAGAGGGATTTAAAGAGACAGTACTCCAAACACCTGGTGTGTGTCTGTGTGTGTGTTTGTCTCTGTGTGTCTGTGTGTGTGTGTGTGTGTTTGTCTGTGTGTGTGTGTGTCTGTGTGTGTGTGTGTGTGTGTGTGTGTGTTTGTCTGTGTGTGTGTGTATCTGTGTGTGTGCCTGTGTGTGTATCTGTGTGTGTGTGTATCTGTGTGTGTGTGTGTGTGTTTGTGTGTGTGTGTGTGTGTGTGTGTGTGTGTGTGTTGATATTATATAACAGAGACAGGTCCAGGATGTGTTAGCCTAGCTTAGCACAACAACTGGCAGCAGTTGGGAACTCTTCCAACAACTCTGACGGATCTCGTCAGCTAACTACCTGTGGTCAGTGTTTACCTGAAGTTGTATTTCCTGTTTGTGTCTCCAGGTACGCTCTTCACTTCCTGGTTCAGAGTGGACTCACCTACGGCGTCATGATCCTGACCGGAGTCGAACACATGCACAAGTTAGTTTCACCAAGTCCTCCTAACCACCACTGCTGCTGCAGGTGCATTCTGGGAGTGCTGGTCTTACAGGGAGGTGTGTTCAGGTGCATTCTGGGAGTATTGCTATCTTGAGGCAGCAGGAAGTGATCTCACCATTGACCAACAAAAACCTGGTCTAAAGTCAATAACTCAGCATTTCATTGTTATTTTAACAGAGCATTAGTCAAATGCTCCTAGGCTCGTGCACACACACACACACACACACACACACACACACACATGCTTGTTACACACACAGGGACG